>NC_051229.1:31553098-31613098 GCF_015220715.1 Pygocentrus nattereri
AACACCTTATTTCCACCACTCTGCCACAAATAGATTATAAAACACCATTTTTCCATTTTTATGCCACAATTGTATTCATCAGGCAGTGTATTTGTAATCAATGTATGTTACAACTTTCTATATAGAAGCCCTTAGACGTGTTAAGCTCTTCAGACGTCTGGTTCCTATCACCACCATGATAAACAGCGTTGGACTGCACTGTGTCTGTCTAGAATTTCATGTCAAACTACTCTAAATGACTTTCTTATCCACTTATTTATTCTGAGATTTGGAAAACGAGTGGATCATGCTGTGATGATTTGATTGCATTCAGCCATTAAAGTATTAGTGCAGTCAGGTATTGATGTTGGATGATCAGTTCTGGATCACAACTCATCCTAAATGGGTTGGATGGAGCTCCATCACTCCAGAGAATCCAGTTCCATTGCTCCACTGCCCAGTGCTGAGGCTTTATAGCCCTCTACCTCATGCTTGGCATTGGGCATGGTGACCTCAGGCTCATGTGTGGCTCTTTAAAAAGTTGGTCCTTCAAGGGTTATTTGGTCAAGACAGTGGTTCTATATAGAACCATTTTCTGCTTAATAAATAAATGGTTCTTTGGCTGGTGCAACAGTTCTTCAGATTGATGGAGAATGTCTCCATGTAGCACCAATGAACGTTCTTCTTTTGTTACAAGCTTGGCATTTGAGCAATAAACAAATTTATTTTGGTGCTTTGGGCTTCATATAGAGTCACATTCTCCAACAATCTGAATAGCCAGAGTACCAAGCACAGAACCATTTAAGCATGCAGATGGTTCTGAATAGCACCAATGGTTCTAAATACAACCATTCACAACAAAAGAACCCTTAAATCAGTACAACGTATTGTTCAGGTGTGCTCAGTTCTGGTCCTGGAGATCTACCATCCTGCAGAGTTTAGTCTTGACGTGTTGGACCTGAACTCTCCAGGGTGGTAGATCTCCAGCATGAGGCATCTCCGTTATATTATATCAAACAATAGACAAACAAATAGAAGATGAATATATCAGCGATGCAATAGAGACAATGTTTTCTCAGTAAAAAAAACAATGTAGAAACAAACATAGATGTTATTTTGTACCCAAAGTGTACTGTTGTCTTTATAGATGACCATCTCTATCACTTAATGATACCTATGCCATCGTTAACAGTGGAACAGACCTCCTGTGGAGTTAAAGGAAGAAACACTTCATGAAATCACGCATCCACACCCCACATCTCAATAACACCAGAACTCAGCGTTAAAAATAATATGGTTCTTATTAGAGGGAGCGTGGAGTCTCCATAGACTCCCAACTGTTTCTGTAAATGAAACAATGGGGAAAAGGGAACCAGCTCTCGCTCCAGTAATTAATGTAAAAAAATAATAATTCATGCAGTTCTCACAGTAGGCATCCTCTTTGATATCGCAAGACGACCCTTATTTTCAGCACATCTTTATTAGAAAGAACTCAGAGGCTACACTTTTTTGCATTGATTCATTTTGTGATAAAACCATGTTTTGGCCAAAAGTCACATTTAGACATTTATTCACCGCATCCCAAAAGTAATCTGTCCTCCAAGAAATCTTTAGGGTCTGAAGTTTGTTTCTTAAGTTTTGCACCAAAGCTGTGATTCTAATGGAGCTCACAATTAATGGAGGTGTACACTCACCAGCCACTTTATTAGGTACAGTAGGTACTGTTCAGTTGCTTGTTAACACAAATAGCTAATCAGCCAATCATACGGCCGTAACTCAATGCATGTAGAGGTGGTCAAGACAACTTGCTGAAGTGCAGACTGAGCATCAGAATGGAGAAGAAAGGGGATTTAAGGGACTTTGAACGTGGCGTGGTTGTTGGTGCCAGACAGGCTGGTCTGAGTATTTCAGAAACTGCTGATCTACTGGGATTTTCAAGCACAACCATCTCTAGGGTTTACAGAGAACGGTCAGAAAAAGAGGAAATATCCAGTGAGCGGTCAGTTGTGTGGACGAAAATGCCTTGTTGATGTGAGAGGTCAGAGGAGAATGGGCAGACTGGTTCCAGATGATAGAAAGGCAACAGGAACTCAAATAACCAACCAGAATCTCTGAGGAACGTTTCCAACACCTTGATGAAATTATGCCACGAAGAATTAAGGCAGTTTTGAAGGGAAAGGGGGTCCAACCTTTTACTAGCAAGGTGGCCGGTGAGTGTATAGCTACCAGATTAGCATGACTAAATCAGCGCAATGTCGAGTTGCTGAGTAATCTTAAATAGACTCGCTTAGCTACTTTTAGGGTGGAGTTAAGGTGGAGTTCAGCTGCTAGCTATGAAGAAGCATAGCCTACAGTACAAAAGTCAGAGAACACCTTTCATTTAGCCTCCCATCAAACAGCCATGAATTATACGTTCATTTTTAGGAAAAAACAGCAGAAAACATTTAACAGACAACTCAACACCTGAATATGGTTCTGATTCTTTCAGTGTTTAGTTTGTCCTCTCTTCACCTTTATTACAGCTTCCAGTCTGCAGGGATATTTTCCACACCTCCAAAGTTCAGTCTTAGAAGTTGGTGACACTTTCAGTTTTTCATGAGCCAAGTACTCTTGAACACAGTCAGTAATGCTGAGGTCTGGACTTAGAGGTGGCCACAAATGCTCCAACTTGGTCTTACAAGTCAGGGGACTAATATCAGGTGGCTAGAGCTTACTTACAGTAATTGAAATGTATATCTGTGTAAACAAAGAACATCTACACCTACACTCATATCTAGGTTTTATGCCTTATTTCATTTCAATATTAAAAGCCAAAAGCAAATAAGATCATCAACAGGAATGATAAATTCATACATATTCAGTATGGAGATTTAGCTTTGTAGCCATTTTTTCTATTTGCATGCTGCTATAAATATTTTAGCAAAATCCCCAGTGATGACAAATATGATATTACTTAAGAAGAAAAAGGGTCATGCTGAATATGTATACATGTAACATATATATAATTCATTGAATAGCCAGTTCAGATTTCACTGAGAATTAATTCATCAAAAACATGTAATATTTCTTGTGAAGTCCCACATGGTTCAGATTTAGGGCCTTTGTTTTTCTCATTGTACATGTTACCTCTAAGTAATGTCATTAAGAAAAGTAATGTCAGTTATCATAGCTATGCTGACGACATGCAGTTAGACGTTTCTATTCCTTCTGATGACCAAGAATCTGTTGACAGGCTTACCACCTGTGAATCAGACATTTTTCAGTATTTTTAAGTTCAGAAATATTTTGCAACTAAATCTCAAAAAACTGAAAAGCTCAAAGAAAACTGCTTGATGAGAAGCTTAACTCTTCAGCTTCATATACAAAACATGAAGTATGAAACCTGGGTGTGATCTCAGACTCTGAGCTCTGTTTTATCCTGCATGTAAACAAAGGTAGCTTTTTATCTTTTGAGAACTATCACTGAAGTTTGGCCATTTCTATCTCAGAACGGCACAGAGAAACTGACCTTAAATGACCTTAAAACACCACTTACATCAGAGCGTGTCTGCCTGTTTATGTCCCAACATCTTAGATCTGCAGATACTGACCTTCTGCAAACACCTTCCATAAAATACAGAAAAGATGGAGAGACTCTTGCAGTTAGTCTGCTTCTAAAGTGTGGAACTGAATTCACCTTTTATTAGACAGTCAAGCTCAGTGCTCACTTTTAAGAAGCATTTGAGAATTCTTTACTCAGCATTAAAAACAAAATCAAAATTTCTGATATTTCTCTTAATACTGATCATTTCTTCTTTGGTTGTTAATGTATGAATGTATGTATGAAAAATGCTTTATATACAATATATATATATATATATATATATATATATATATATATATATATTTAATGACTGTTCTTTGGGTTAAAATTAGATTTTGACTGAACCAACACTTTATCTGCCAGTGACACACAAACCAGTTTCATTCTAGGGAGAAAATGAGCCGTTTTATAACTTATGAGGAATGTCATTTTGACATATGAAAACAAGCCGTTGACAATTACACTACAACAGATCTCTGTCCATAATTCTGCTGGTATTTCGACCAAATGTGCCTTAAATGACAGAATTATAGTTTCCAAGGAGATGCCATGTGCTCAGGCCTCAGAGCCCATTTCACTAATGCGTGCTGAGACCGGAGTGGAGCTGAAAGAATGTATTTCTTAACTCTTACTTCATTAACCACTAGACAGTCTGTGGCCTTGCATATCTGCTGTTACAGTATGTGCTCTCTAAATTAGCCTCAAACCGCTGAGCCATATTACGTTTAATTTGAGCTCGAGTCAATGTAGCAGCAAAACTCGGAAGCTAAAACTTCCAACTGACTTCTCAGCGATAGCTGATTTCAAGCATATTGTAGTGCCCACTGCTATTAAAAGAGCCACAGCGTTCATGAAAGTCATGGTGCTTTATTATCCAGCTGTTGTCGGCCACAGCTGGGCTGCACAGAGGGAGAGAGGTTTCTTTTTACTAACAGCTTGTCTGCTACCCAGCTCACATGACTGACTCGCTCAGTTCTCAGCTCTTTCTGCTCTCACACACACCCTCTGGGTGGACGTAGCACCACCCTTCATAATAAGAGTCCTTAGTAGCCATGGTTCAAACACAAGGCCTGTGGCACAATCTCATTCAGCCTGCAAAATGATTTCAATTTTCTATTAATATTAGCCCATTTTACCATGAACTGCACTACAGTTCCCAGCATACACTGCAACATGATGTAAGCTCCCACAAGATGCATTTACAATGCAGATAATGTAGTGTATTTTTTATACAAAAAATGTCTTTATTAATTTTTTTTTACGTGGTTGAGTTAGACACACCTGATGTTAAATAACCTAGAACTAAAATGTCAATATTTATTGACAACTTTATTTCAAATAAAAGTGTTTGTTTTGTACAATACATGGCAACACTACTAGGTCAATGCTAACTAACCATGACATAAACACTGAACTGGCTTGACAGATGTTCTGTAGTAATTTAACAGTGTCATAATATCTTTACTGCAAATGTATTGACAGATATTATCTATTATTTTTGCTCAACGTAGTTTATTTAGCCATCATACCATCCAATATTGTTATTTGCAATGACTATTACTGCTAACTGAATAAAAGCTGTCATGACGACCCAGGAGATCATATGATGTGTTTATTGTGAGGTTATGCCAATGTTAGCATGGTACAGCTTACAAACTGCCTTTCAGTAGCCGTTCACTTTCATTAGAAATTGAACTATTTCATTAACGTCTTATTCTCCAGGTTATATTTTGGCTTTTCCATCTGAATTTACAAGTCCTAAGGCAAATTATTCAGTGACTGCATGATATAAATGTACATTTTTATTTTATTTATTTTGTAGTGGCTCCCCTCAAATGAACAGAAAATGTGTTATGATCACACATATTGCTATATGCTTAAATGTACTGCTGAAAGTCAAAAATATTTGTGTTATTAAAAAAACAATTTATACAGAGCAGATCACTGAAGAGATGTCGTCTGTTTACAGTTTATAGCTCAGATTTGTGGAAAAATGGGACTTTCATTAGAGTTCAGCTTCTTTTATTATGGAGGTTTAAAATTACATCACCGTCTATTTGAGTGGAAAGAAGACAGCTACAGCCTCATATGACACCCAGCTTTTGAATGAAGCTTATGAAGTATGAAAGTTATGAAGAACATGACGAAGTGTGTTTTAAAGGTTAAGGACAGCTCCATGAGATTTAAAGTCATGAAAATAAAGAATCTGAAATCTAGTATAATCTAGGCTATATGACACATCCATCATCGTCCAAGTGCTGTCCACTAGCTTGGAAAAGACATTTTAAGGCCATTAAGTTTTTTAAGGCCTTATTACACTGAGTGCACTGTTAAAATGATGTTAGTTTGTTTGCTGTCTGCTTGCCCATTACCTTCTAGTGGGGAACAGGTGCAGTAACATGGTTTGCCCCGAGTCACCCTGAGGCTTTGCTCCCCAAAGCCAAGCTGTGCTCCCTGAACACAAGCGTGTGGAGCTGAGCCCAAACTCCAGCCTTCAGCTTTCAGCCTGCCTCCGTTCGCTGCCTGGCTTACTGCATCTGCATCATACAGAGCACTGCCAGCGCTCAGGCTGTACAGTGTAGTAGTTTTTGGATTTAAGCTACTGATGATACATGATGCCCTCAATTCTGTTGTTATTATTATCTTTTTATTTATTTTATGTTTGGTGTGTTGTTTACTCAGTAGTATGTATTATTTATTATCCATTATTAGTAGTGTTATAAATGAATGTGATAAATGATCGTGCATTTACATGTGTTAGTGTTGTGTTGTTTTACATATTAGTAATAACAACAACATTATTATTATTATTATTATTATTATTATTATTAGTATTATTATTATTATTATTATTATTATTATTATGTGTAGTCATGTTATGTTGTTGGTGATAATAACAATAACAACAACAACAATAATAATAATAATAATAATAATAATATGTGTAGTCATGTTATGTTGCTGGTGATATAACAATAACAATAATAATAATAATAATAATAATAATATGTGTAGTCATGTTATGTTGTTGGTGATAATAACAATAACAACAACAACAATAATAATATATTATGCTGCTGTTATTATATATATATATATATATATATATATATTGCTGTTATTGTTATTTTTATTATTACTGGTGGTATTATTAGTGATCTTATGCTGTTGTTGTTGTTGTCATCATTGACATTTATTATTAGTTATTAGTAGTAGTTGCAGTAATAATAGCACTATTATTTTTATTAATGCTATTATTTGTAGTGTTAGTATGTAGTATTATTAGTATTAATAGGTATTTATTGTTGTTTTGTGTTGGTTTTTAGTTATTATAATTAATGTTCGTGATTACAGTATAGTTTATTGCTTTCTTACTGTTGTCATAATTTTCATCATTATTATCATTATTATTATTTTTGTTGTTGTTGTTGTTGTTGTTGTTGTTGTTTTTGCTAGTGGTGGTAGTGTTGGTGTTATGTTGATGTTGGTGCTTACTCGTTATTATCAGAAGGGTTACAGTAGTAATAGCAGTATTCATTTTGATTGATGTTTCGATGAGCTTTATGTAGTATTATTAGTATTAGTGTGTCGTATTAGTATTCATTTATTTATACATGATTGTTTTTCCTTTTTGTTTTGCAGTTCAGAATTAGGTGGAAGAACACTCATAAAGTGCCGTTCAGTTTAGTTTCTCTTATTTGTAGCGTAGACTCTGTCCACAGGAGAGCAGACGTGGGACGGGACGAGTGCAGGCTTTTGATTTGCGCCTCGTAGCTCTGTAGTTGACTGAGAAACGTCCTGCTTGTGTAACAGCTCCCTGCTCACTTTTCCTGTTTGGACTTTAATTATCCGAATCTTGAGGCCTGTTTTTAGTGGCTGGTGGCCAGCTCTCTCTGCTCAGGTTCTAAATGAGTGATTGGTGATTATACTTGGCATTACCGGCAATAAAACAAAAGCCCCTTGCACCCTTTTAATGCCAGCCCCCTGCTAAGCAGCCTCCAGACATCAGACATGTAATTACAGTCATTTCAAACTTCCTCAGGTGGCTTTTTCACCTTTCCCTCTGTTTTCCTGTCAATTTGAATTTATGCTTCTTTTGTTTTTTCCTGACAGAATGTCTGTACCAATACATTCTTGAGTAGTGCTGTGTGAAAATATATATCTTGTCAGTTTCACTCATTAGAATGTGTCTCTCAGTTTGTATTCGTATTGATCATCTCAACTTTAGAGATATAACATCACGTCATGACCTGAACGACCTCGCACTCTATTTTTACTGTTTTCTTTGTTCGCTCCTCCGACAGCTTGCTCGAATCTGAATAGAGTGGAAGCAGTTGAGCAGTATAAGAGCTGAATGGCGGTGTGTATTTGTGTGCAGTAACAGAGAGGGAGCAGTAATTACAGGGATGATGGGGGGAAAATGGGTGACTGGTGTCCCTGGCTCTGATTAGGATCACAGGGGGCTTTTGGGAGGGTTGGGGGGTTAGGTCACTGGGCACCGGACTGGGCGGTGCTGTGCCTTCATCACAGCCCACGCTTCATTACGGCTCAGTGGACGCTTAACTGCCGCTGGGTGTGTAATCAGCATGCTAATGAAGCCTCCGCAGCAGCCCCCCTCAGCCGCAGAGCAGCCGACGCGAGGCCAAGGTGACCATGCCTCCAATGCGAACACAAGCACAGCTGATTACAGTGCAGTGGAAACAAGCAGAGCACGACAGAGTCAGCACTACAGAGGGAAGGTTTAGCTAGAAATGCTAAGGTGGCAAATGATCATAAACAAATAATGTGTTTAATTAATTTCCCACTTGTCGTCAATTAGCACATTTGGCGTCTGAAGTCTTACAACAGAGCTGCAAGGCTAATGTAGCTAAGTAGTTATGAAGCATACAGGTGCTAGGTTAGCACTGCGCAAACTGAATGCTTAAATCATCACAGCACATGGCCGAAAGAATGACCATCACACCTATAAGAGCTAAGGGTAAAGGGTAGCCAAGGGTACAGCCAGACCATTATTCCTCCTCCACCAAACTTTACTAGGCACTATGCTTCCTGGTAGGTTGCATTATCCTGGCGTCTGCCAAACCGAGATTCATCCATCAGACTCCAGCATAAAAAAGTGTGACTCATCACTCCAGAGAGAGAGAGCATCTCCACTGCTACAGTGCTTGAGAACCATGAGTACAGAAAGGGTTGCTCTATCTTTATGATCTTTGATGTCGTAACAATAACCGAACCTTTTTAGTGCTATTTAGGACCAGATTCTTGTATGGTTCTGAATAGAACCACTCCCTTTACTAAGAACCCTTGAAGAACCACCTTTTTAAAGAGTGTAGCTCCAATCAAACAGCTGTTGAGCTCTCTTTGCTAGCATGTGTGATATAAACATGTCTTCAGTGCTTGAGCCTTCAAGTCTTGCTAAATCCCAAGCTATGCGTCTTGGCTACGAATCCTCAGGGTGAGCTCCTGATTCCACGGGAGCGGAAACAATTTGCTTACTCCACCTCTCCAAAACTTCTTTTCTGTTGAGTGTGCATTATAAATCCATACAGCCTAGCAATGCCATGCTAAGCAGTCTTACACAGAGGAATGGAATTGCTGGAAGATGTTCTGCCACGAGTGAATTAGCTTGCATTCAGGGCCCCTATAACATGATTTGTATGAGTGTGCATGCGGTAATAGCGAGGGAGCTGTGTTTATGGTGTGAGTAGTGCGTAAATGAAAACTGGGAAATTATTTGAGCTCATTTTTCAACTTATATTTAGACCACCATATCACATTTACTGATCTCAGAAGTAATTAACTGTTGAAAAAAAAACAGTTTAATGCTAACAAGAGATCATGAGCTTGCTTTCATTAATTGTGGCCATTGTTAGATGATTATATTCAGTATTATTATAACAGATGGCTGACAAATTAAATGATAAACTAAACATTAAGCGTCTCAGTAAGGTGGTGGGTCACCACAAGCCACTAGAGCAACTTTATCAAGTCTTCAAAGTCTCTAGAACAGCACTGGAGTGATGGAACCCCATTCTTTCCAAGTTCACTGATTAGCCATAACATTAAACTCACCTCCTTGTTTCTACGCTCTTTGTCCATTTTATCAGCTCCACTTACTGTATAGCTGCACTTTGTAGTTCTACAGTTACAGACTGTAGTCCATCTGCTTCTCTGATACTCTGTTACCCTGTTCTTCAGTGGTCAGGACCCCCACAGGACCCCCACAGAGCAGGTAGTATTTGGGTGGTGGATCATTCTCAGCACTGCAGCAACACTGACATGGTGGTGGTGTGTTAGTTTGTGTTGTACTGGCCTGAGTGGATCAGACACAGCAGTGCTCCTGGAGTTTTTAAACCTCAGTGTCGCTGCTGGACTGAGAATAGTCCACCAACCAAAAATATTCAGTCAACAGCGTCCTATGGGCAGCGTCCTGTGACCACTGATGAAAGACTAGAGGATGACCAACACAAACTGTGCAGCAGCAGATGAGCTGTCATGTCTGACTTTACATCTACAAGGTGGACCAACAAGTCAGGAGTGTCTAAAAGAGTGGACAGTGTTTAAAAACTCCAGCAGGTCCACTGTGAGTTTACTGTAATATCCCTCTCTGTGCTGTTGTAGACAGATGACCTGCACTTGCTCTTCTCTTTTTCCTTACATATTGTAGAAATATATAAGCATTACAGCCAGTCAGGGTGTGCTTTTGAAGACCCTTTTGAACATGTTACTTTAGTCACTGTTTCTACTGAAACACTTGCCAGTTTAGCAGTCTTTGGACAAAATTACTAGGATACCTACGCATTACACCTACAAGAGCTACCGGAGCATCCCATTCTACCTCCATTAACCTTAATATGGAGTTGGTCCCTCTTTGCAGCTATAACAGCTTCCATTCTTTTGGGAAGCTTTCAACAAGATTTTGGAATGTGTCTTTGGGAATCTTTGCTCATTCATCCAGGAAAGCATTTGTGAGGTCAGACACTGATGCTGGATGAGTAATACTGGCTCACAATCTCTGCTCTCAAATGTGTTTGGTGGGGTTGAGGTCAAGGCTCTGTGAGGGCCAGTCAAGTTTTTTCACACCAAACTCAGCCAGCTGTTACTTTATTGCCCTTCCCCAAACTGTTCCCACAAAGTTGGAAACATACAGTTGTCCAAAATGTATTGGTCTGCTGAAGCATCACTGGAGCTAAGGGGTCTAGGCCAAGCCCTGAAAAACAACTCCATAACATCATCCCTCCTCCACCAAACGTTTCAGCTGGGGCAATGCAGTCAGGTAGGTAATATTCTCCCTACATTCACTAAATCCAGATTCATCCATCAGACTGACAGAAAATGAAGTGTGATTTCTTCACACAATATGGTTCCACTGCTCCAGAGCCCAGTGGCTTTACACCACTCTATTTGACACTCTTTAATGAGTGGTTCAACAGATGATAGACACTGTGGCTCTTTTAGGCTTTGTGAGTTTGCATGACCTATCGCTTCATGGCTAAGCTGTCTGCTTCTATTTCACAAAAATAGCACTTACAGTTGTCTGGGGCAGATCTAGCAGGACAGAAATTTCACAAACTGACTAGTGGTGGAGGTGGCATCTTATAACAGTGCCATGTTTAAAGTCACTGAGATCATCAGCATGACCATTTGTTTATACCAAACAAAGCCCCCATGTTCAACTAGTTTGCTTAATAACACCATCAGACTACCCAATTCCTGGCTTTTGTATAGCAACCAGGGAACAAGAGATAAAGAAATGGCCCTAGCCAAAAGCTGCACTGATCCAAGACCTGCAATAGCTGTCTTTTATCCGATTCATGTAGAGGTGTGAATTGTAATGTTCAGAGAGCACGTTATTTTGTGCTTGTCTCTTCCCAATAGAAAGACATTCTTTTCAAAAGCAATCACCAAAAAAGTGCTTAACTGTACTTTCAGCCACATTGGAATTACAGTGCAAGTCAATAAGGTTCCTATATTACCACTTACACTGCTCCATGCATGAAATCCATTAACCCTTGCCTTCCATAAAATAAAGGCTGTGCAAAAGAAGCTGTGCATGACATCCATGAGCAATTTCTCTTCTTGGCATATTCATTAGGACGAGACTGGATCCGTTATGGCAGTCCATTCCTGTAAGGTTTGTATAAGTTCAAGTCAAGCCATTACTCTCGTTTTGCTGTAATGAATTACATTTACATTACATTTTGGTTGTCAGTTGACAGTGTAAGCTGTGCACGTTGTGTCCAGTAAAGACAAAAATATGGCACTAATGTATATTTTTCTTTCCTGCAAAACAAGACTGTACACATACGAAAAGAACTTCACATCAAATTCAAACCACAGCTAGACGGTTGAAGTAAGTAAGCAAAGTTTACATTGGTTTGCTAATGTATTCCAGGTGGTTGCTAGGTGTCTTTTCGCCATTGCTTTTTTTTCCCAGGTGGTTGCTAACATGTTGCTATGGCATTGCTGTGCTGTCCCAGGTGGTTGCTAGTCCATCGTAATGTTATCCCAAGTGGGTGCTGAGGTGTTGCTAGGTCATTGCTATGCTATGCTATCCTAGGGTCACTATAAATCACTGCTATTGTGTATTTCATCTACCTTTTGTACATGTTAACATGACAGCAGACCTAGCATAGATGCTAACTAGCTGGTGTTTGTCTAGAGCTTCTCTCTAAATAAGCAAAATGAAACATTAATATCGGGTCAAAAACATTAAAAACACAAATTAAGTTAATGTGTATCACTATTTCACTGCAGTTGCTCTGAATAACAAAGGATGGCTGGAGATTGTAACCATGCCAGCTGAAGTAACTGGTCGATGATGCATTTCCTGTTACTGTTGCACATGCCCACTGGCTCCTAATAAGATTTAATGGAAAAATCATTCTCGTATAATTCAATTAAATCAGTTTTGGATTTATCCAAATTGGGTTACTTCTAATGAATATGAATAAGCAAAGTATATTTTATTGTTTAAAGTTTTAAGTAAAATATTTGTTCAATGTTTATAATGGCCATCAATCATTTTTGAACGTAGGCTATTCATCACTGAATCCATCACAAATGAAAATGTGAAATATTGAGACACAGCCTTTCTACATCAAATCGATACACACTGGACACGCTGCAGTGTTTTTAGAACTTGAGAAGCTGAGGCCTTCACAATGAACAAACTCACAGAATGTCTTCAAGAGCAAAAATATACCCTCACAAAACAGGTGGGCTACTTTCCATTCTGGAAAAGTGAAAAGAGCATGGAGAGCTTCTCCTGCCTCCTGTGACAGCTGGAACTTTATGAGAACTTTTGCATAACTCAGATGTCAGTCACCCAGTTTGAGCCCTGTTTGAGATTCTTTTGGAGATACTAGCATCATCCACGGAAAAGCAGAGAGTAAATGAATCCATTCAATCTTGGTGAAAAGTAGTCATTGCCATATCAACAGCCAAGAAAACTGTGATTGGTCAGTTAGTTCAAGTTTGCAAATGTTCTGATTAATGTATCGACGTCCAAAATAAATATGGATAAAATGTGCTGAGTGTGTAAAAGCCTTTATTTATCTGTCTCCTAAAGAGCGATGTTCATACAGTACATTTAAACTGGACATTCAGTACTTTTCAGTGGTGGACAGTAATGAAGTAAATATAATTGGTTACTGTACTTACAGTAAGTAGTTTTTTCTATATCTGCACTGAAGTTTTTCCATTCTGGGCGACTTTTTCCTTTCACTTCACTACATTTCAGAGTCTAATATCCGACTTTTTCCTCCTACATTTTGAGAAATCTGTGGTTCCTTTTGGTTTCTGTGTGTATAAAAACGTAACATGTCAAAACGAAAGAAGCGCAAAGCCAGAGCACCAATCAGGGCCCAGCGGTCACTTCGTTTAGAGCTGGTTTTGACCTGTTGGTCATACCGACCCAGTGCAGCACACGGTTCAACGTCAGCGCAGCAGCGTAAAACTTTGGGAGAGTCTGTTCAACATAAATGATGAACTAACCTAACTTTGTGTAAATAGAGCACAATATAGAAATATGTCCACATATGCAGTCGAGACTGACGCGGCTTTTTTCTGAATTTCTACAAACACCATTTCATTTTATAGTAAATTAGTTTGGGCTGGTTTATGTTTATGAACAGAGGCCTACAGATCAACATAGTAAAGGAGCTCATTTGTGATCCTGAGTTTAAAGTCAGTTTTTATTCAACTTAAACTTGGAACTAAGTTGTAAATAAATCTGAAACTGAAACTTTGCTTGTGTGTAAAAAGTGATTTCAGAGCCACTCGGTTCTCCCTGATGGAAACTGTTTACCTTCAGTGTTTTGTGCTTCTGATCATTTTAATAGACGTCAGCGTCACTAATTAATGACGTTCTATTAAAAGACTGGTTTACCAAGAGAGACGCTGGAGGACTTTCACCTGAAATGAGTTCATGAAGCCAGTCTGGTTATAAAAATGATAACAGGACATCAGAGCCAGAATTACTCTTTTAGTACTTTTACTTTATACTTAAGTACATTTGAAGGCAAATACTTTAGTACTTTTACTCAAGTGGAGGTCTAAAGGGAGGAACTTCTACTTTTACTGGAGTAATATTTTACTTTGTGTATCAACTTTAACTCAAGTACATGGTTTGTGTACTTCGTCCACCACAGGTACTTTTCCTCTACACGTCTGTTCTTACTTATACTTTGCTTTTGCAAGTTTTACTTGCTGACTACATCACTATATTTTATTCATAAAGATTTTATTTGGAGGCAGCTGTTTTTTTTTTACCATTGCCAGTGTTTTTTTTCTTTCTTTCTTTTTCAAAATGCGTCAGCTGTACATCAGTGTAATTGAGTAAAATCAGCAATGTGTTCAAAGACAGGGACACTGACAGGCCTTTTGGATGATGTTTACTCTGACTGGTTATTTAAAATTGGGCTTTACCTTTTACTTTCCAGTGGTTCTTCAGGGGTTCTGTGATGTACGCAATGTTTCTTTATAGATACCATGAGAACTATTTCATGCTTAAATCATTCTTGCATGGTGAAGTAGCTCCTCAGACATCTAGAATGTGTTGTGAATGGGTTTATATTGAACCTTTTTGGTTCTGTAGGGCACCAAATTTTTACAAGCTTGACATCATAACAATAGCAGAACCCTTTTCTGTGCTAAACAGAACAATTTTCAAAGGTTTCTATGTAGAACCATGTACAACACCTTCTCCATTAAACTTAAGAGCCTTTCCACTATGCAAAGAACCATTTAAGGATGCAGATGGTCCTTTGAGTGTTTATGGTTCAATATAGAACCATTAGTTTTACAAAACAACCACCTTTTTAAGAGTGCATGAGTATATCTATGTTAAAGTTATTACATATGAACTCTGCTTCTGCAAATCCAGGGATGATACAAATGTAAGTGACACTGCCTTTGGAATGGCCCGAAGAATGTTTATGAAAAATTTATGTGCAATTTGCATTTAAAAGGTGATGTTTACGTACCTTTGGAATCATGCAGGTCCCACCCCTGTGTAATGACCATAAATGAATCATGATGTGTAACTCAGCGCATGAACATAGGGAGTGAATCTGTCTATTGCCTTTTTGCAAGAGCTGAAATGATGCTAAAGAAGTCTTTGTCACACTTTGCATTTTTATGAGGAGAAATAATGAATCAAATCACTTTCCATTATTAGCTACAATTCCAAAGCTGTAATCTGGGCACCTTTCTGGCAACGTCTTAGTTTTCCCAGTAGGAGACCATTATGAGCTGAATGCTGTGCAGTGTTCCTTCATTAGAGGTACTATACTTCCATCGCTATTAACATCATCTTTTGAATTCGTTTTATTACAGAATCATTTCTAATTTCAGAGTTTTGGAACAAGGACTCCAAAAATCCTGAAATTGCATCACTAATGAGGTGTGTATAAACTCTGAGAAAAGGAGTAGAGTAACTGAGGAATGCTGTATGTATATATATATATAGCCCAACTCCTGAAAAACAACACCACACCATAATCCCTCCTCCACCAAACTTTACATTTGGCACAATACAGTCAGACAAGTACCGTCTCCTGGCAACCGCCAAACCCAGACTCGTCCATCGGATTGGCAGACGGAGAAGCGTGATTGGTCACTCCAGAGAACACGTCTCCACTGCTCTAGAGTCCAGTGGCGGCATCCGCTGATCCCGCTCTGTCACTTTACGTGGCCGACCACTTCATGGCTGAGTTGCTGTCGTTCCCAATCGCTTCCACTTTGTTATAATCCCACTGACAGTGGACTGGAATATTTAGTAGTGAGGAAATTTCACAACTGGACTTGCTGCACAGGTGGCGTCCGATCACACTACCACGCTGGAATTCACTGAGCTCCTGAGAGCGACCCATTCTTTCACTAATATCTGTAGAAGCAGTCTGCAGGCCTAGGGGCTTGGTTTTATACACCTGTGGTCATGGAAGTGACTGGAACACCTGAATTCAATGATATTGAAGGGTGAGGGAATACTTTTGGAAATATTGCGTGTGTGTGTGTGTGTATGTATATGTATAGATAGATAGATAGATAGATAGATAGATAGATAGATAGATAGATAGATAGATAGATAGATAGATAGATAGATAAATAGATAGATAAATAGATAGATAAATAGATAGATAGATAGATATGAACACAAGAGGGAATGTGTTATCATGAAATAATATCACAGCTGTGATTTGGCCGCTGTAGATCATCACAGCTGTGATGTTGTAGCGATAACACAAGACCTCCAGTGTTCTACTGCTTTTATACAACAGTTAAAAAAATACAGTAATAAATGAATAAACTGGCCTTGAACGCGACGTTTAATATGTTTTAATGTTCGTTAACGAGCAGCTTGTTGCTACGTCAGAGTAAAGAGCTCCGCTCACTCACTGCACAGCCGGCAGTTTGTTCTCCAGCTCCTTACACTAAATCCCCAGTTATTATGTCAGTTTTATGGCTCAGTCTGATTTGGTCCGACTCTGAAGATCAGACGCGTCTGGCGAATGGTGTTGGGTTCATTTCTGGCTGATTCCAGGTTGTTCAGCTGTTCTTCTGTCTCAGCTGCCGACTGAAAAGCTGCTCAGTGGTGACGACAGTTTGGGAATTTAGTGTCGTCTCATCTTCAGGGTCTGACCAAATCAGCTGTCAGTCAAATGTGATCTTAACAGTGTCTGTTTTCTGTTTCTCCCCACAAAGATAACTGTGGCAAGATAAAATAGACAGTACAGCTGAGGCTTTCTTCATATTTAACAAACCTGTGCAACTACTATGATAAAAAAAATCTATTTAAATACAATAAAAATGTTTTTATGAATATTCATTTGCTTGTTCATCTTTAAAGATGAAAATGACCATAAATGAATCATGATGTGTAACTCAGCACACAAACATAGGGAGTGAATCTGTCTATTGCCTTTTTGCAAGAGCTGAAATGATGCTAAAGAAGTCTTTGTCACACTTTGCATTTTTATGAGGAGAAATAATGAATCAAATCACTTTCCATTATTAGCTACAATTCCAAAGCTGTAATCTCGGCACCTTTCCGACAACGTCTTAGTTTTCCCAGTAGGCCATCATAATGTACTTAATACTATGTAGAGAAAATTACAGCACCCTTGGCTATAGCACCCTAGACTACTTCTCAGGTCCTCCTGTGAGGTGGAAGCCAGGGGTTAGCATCACCCATTGAAAAAACAAGGTGGTGCAAGTGCCTTGAGGATGTCAGATTTCATTCAATGTTTTCACGTTTCTTTCCATATATTCAGTTTCATTCTATGTTCTCAAGTTTCATTGCATATATATATATAGAGTAGCCAAGGGTTTCCAACTCTTCAAACAGCTCATGAATTCTATTTACAGTGAATGCTCTTGAGAGGAAATGGAGCTTTCCACTTTGGTGTTGTTTTTGTTAGTCTGCTGATCATTGATTTATCCATAGCCTGCTGGAGGTGTTTAAGATCATTCTTCTGAATCCATTCAAAAACTGCATTTGAGTGAGAAAGTTACAGTCTTGGATTCTATTACCGCAACATGCGATGCACCAAAGCTGCGCTTTAGCCTATTATGGATATTTTGAGGAAGCTGTGTTAAGGGCAAAAAATGAATGGCATTAATAATTAATCATATCTTAGGGGGTATAAAGCTCTCAGTGGAGCAGCATTAGATGTACTCATTTCTAGTGTAATGGGATGGGGGGGCACAACATATATGCATATTTTAGCTTACTAAAACAGACTAAGATCACAGATCAGGAAAAGCTACAAATGGTCAGTGAAGGTATTCTTGAGCACTCAACTATTATTAGACGATGAAACGGGCTGCCACGGAACTCAGCAAGAGCTGCACCCACCTGACAACCTCTCTGCACTCGAACATGCTTAAAACATCCAGTTCTTCCATTTAAGCGAGGGTGCAAATAATATATTCAGTCCTTCAAATCCCACAGGAAAGCCCTAAAGAGACAAAGGTGCAAGACTTCAACCAACCAATCGCCAGTTCAGTTCAACATCTGTCATCCGTGTGGAAGCAAGGATAAAGCTAAGCTGTGGAACTGTCCCCTTCAGGACTTCGATTAGGTTCCATCATTATAGGCTATATGAAAGCTACAAACTCAATATTGAGCTGTATGTGCAGTGTATGTGTATTTCTGAAGCATTGTGTATGGAATAATCACAAAGGGACCACTGGTCTTCATGTGCTCAGTATCATATGATCAAATATCAACTCTTATTAGGAAACCTGCTGTAAATACAGTTATAAGCAAAAGTTTGAACACTCCTGGTCAAATGACAGTTAACACATCCTGTACAAAGAACACACTTCCCACGTTTTCTTAAGTGTCTGTAATAACAATGTAGTTACACATGAATAACATACAACAACAATGTAACTACTAATGATTTAGTCACTGTTACAGATGGCTTACAGCTGTAGACCTTATGTTATTATACATGCGTATCAACTTCAGTTTTGCCTCATGTAATTACACAAGTGTATCTTAATAGTTGTAACAGCCTGTTCTCTCTCATGTAATTACACAAGGGTAGTAACATTAATATAATTCCATTTGTAATCAGACTGGAACAACAGTTGCATTATTTACACTGTATCTGCCAGCTTTCTGCATTTCGCCAGCATTTATGTTGCTAGTGCTGTGGCACTGTAACCAGTTTCAGCTTTAAACCAGTCTGTAATGGGACAGAACAGCAGACGTCCCCTTACCTTAGCATGTAACTTTTACAACATTAAATAATGTATTGCATCACCACTTTATTACACAGTACTTACATAACAACGACACATGAGCTGTCCACTTATTTAACACCACACTACAGAAAGTTCCTGTGTAGAAGATACACTTGTGTAATTACATGAGGCAAAACTGAAGTTGATACACATGTTTAATCACATAGGATGTTTTTTCTGTAATCCATCTGTAGTAGTGACCAAATCATCAGTAATTACATTGTTGTTGCATATGTTATTAATATGTAACTACACAGTTATTAGAGACACTATGTAAAGTGGGACCCACACTTCTGCGAAAGTTTGCATGCAGTTTCTAAGTAACATATTATTAAAATATAAAACATAAAACATGGCGTGACCTTTGCACAAATCATTTTTAATGTTCGATTTTTTTTCCAATATGTTGTATTTAGTATATAAATAGTAACTATGCAGTAGTCCATTCTTTGAAGAGGATGTGCTAACTTATTTTCACATCAACCAAGCATGACAAAACTGTACATTTTCCCTATAAATATCAGTGAATCCTTGGAAGTACAAGGTTTTTCCAGAGTCTAAATACGAAAAACATGCAAGCCAAAACTGCTGCACATTAAACTGACATCATAAGATGGGCAACCTAAACAAAACACCCCACCCAAACCACCAAGCACTGTCGTATCAGGTAGTTAAGTTGCATTGCCATTAGTGGCCTAAAGTTCCCGTAGCTGGTGTTTGTATATAATAGCATTAGACTTTAGTACTAGACTTACATTCATGTAATGTGTTGACTGTGTTGAGTGAGGAAGGACAAAAGAGGAGGGGGACTAGTAGCTGCTCAATGCATTCTGTGCATTTAAACTGCTAAATAACCTCGTAATTCAGTTCAGAAGAAAAATGTACGTAGCACAAAACGTAACAACGCTTCACTACAATATGCGACAGTGGCATTTTTTTTTTAAAACAGCATTAATTTTTACCCTTTCCAACAATCACATGGACCCAGATTTCCTAATTGCCCACTACAGTGTGATACACATCTTCAGTGTTTCATTAGACCAGAGTTATGGGGCCAGTCGGCCTGGAGTAGAAGTACAAACTCAATGCTTCCTTCCAGGTGAACATCACAGCTCTGCATTGCAACACCTGGACTTATCTTGAGACTTATTTAATCACACTATTAGAAAACCAAAAATTGATCTTCCCGGCTTGATAGTTTAACGACTTAAACGACTTGTGTGGCTAAATTTTATAATCATAAACATGCACCAGTCACACATTTCATTGCAGAGTTTAATGAGAAAGCACTGAATGTATAAGGGTGTTTTCCCACTGGGACCAACATACAATTGTAGTTCTTTTTCCAATTGCTCAAGAGACAGCTCGAGCTGCTCTAATAAATATTAATTTAATAGTCATTTTGGTCATTTTATACCACCCTAAAGCATCCAATTTGGCTAATTAGCTACCTTGCTTTCTTGTTAGTTTAACTTATTGGCTGATTTAAAACAACACATTGCCCTATTCTGCACGTAGGTTCACACAAAAGTTTACATTTACACAGAATTAAGTGTAGAATCAAGCAAAGCTTCTGTTTTTCTTCCTTTATTGTTAAAATATGAGCATAAGCTCATCTTGTAGTGCTAGCATAAATGCAAACAGTGGTTGCTTTTAAATTAGTTTAGGTCACCTTATGGTGAACTTTTTACATTTCTAGTTCTACGCCTTGTGGTCAACACATATTGTCCTAGTTTATGGTCTGGTGCTCTTATTGGTCAAATATTAATGCTTGACAGGTGGTTTGGCTAGATTGTCATTAGTTTTAGCTGCAAGTGTTGTCAAAGACAGAGGATTCCTCATGGGATTAAATTGAGCTACTGCCACACTGGTTAGATGTGAGTTATCCACTTGGAAGTAGAGCCAAGCTTTTACAGTGGTGCTGAAACTGGCAAGGCAATTTTGCATTTTCACGCATTTTTATGTGCTGGAATGCAATGTGATTGTTAGCTAACTGAGTAATCAGTGCTAGCATTGATTTGATTGTTAGCTGAATAGTTAATCAATGCTAGCATTCATCAAATAGGGCCCTTTTCATCCAGCTCAAACCTTCATGTGCATATGGATGTAGAGCTTGGACCTTTTTAAAAGGGCTTGATTTGTTTGTTCGTTCGGGTCGATTTTTCAACCCCTGGACTTTCTCTTAGCAAATTTCAAGAATTAGCCTCAGTACCACAGACGAAGATGGCTGAGACTTGTACATCAGTGGTCAGTGATGCAGTACAGGGATCTGGTCATTCCTTTCCACTAAATAGCCACATGTTCGCACAGCTGAAGGCTAACAAAAAGCCAACATAAGCTCTAAAACTATCATGCAGCCTGGAATTTAGCACAGTGGACCAGACCCAGACAAGAGTTTTAAGCCTCTGCTTGCTCTAATTGCAGCTCCACTGGCACATCATCTCGGTCTGTTTGTTTTAATTACCAGCGGTTGGATGTGTAATAGCCTGATTGCTTTCTCATTGAAGCTATTCCTGATTAAAGGAAGCCGGCCTGCTTGTGGAACATCTGATAGATGCTCCCCATCAGAATCTGATTCATGCCTTCGGCAGCGTGCAGTTTTTAAGTGCTCCCTTTTAAGTGTCATTGCAAATTGTTTGTTTACTAACGAACGGCAATTTTTTTTTGGCAAGGCATTCTTCCCCATCAAGCACAGCCTGCAGTCGAAAGGAGTCTGCAGCAGCTAGGCAGTTGTGATGAGAGAAAATTAAACATCAATACAGTATACCGCTTCCAACAAGACCACTCTATAGGCCCTAAGTATTAGCAGCGAGCTAGAGGGACTTCGGATCTTTTTAATCTAAGTCGCGTTTTCTTAGGTCAGAGCAGATGCGTTTTTACCTGAACCGCTCAAGTGCGGATTTTCCTTGATGGTAACAAACCGGACAAGTAGAACGTGATTGAAACTGGCACATACCCGATTTCTGAAGCCCTGCCGCTTCCTCAAATCCCACAGGGTTTTCTGTGCCCATAAGCTTCTACTAACCTGAACACAAGCTAGCATGACAGCTCAAGCTGCTCTCGTCAGCCTTCTCCCAAAAAACCTGCATTATACAGCGTATGAGTCAATCCGGCCTGTCCCCGCCACGCAAACCCTGTGACATGCAGTGAGGCAGACGCCCATTTTCAAACACTATCTATCGCGGCTGGCCTGCAGAAGCCACGTCTGTCAGCCGAATGACAAAGGACATTTGTCAGAATAATAAGGGTGACGTTTATTTGTCAGTCCTCAGGCAAGGTGAGCCACAGACTGATCATTAGAGCTCTGGCCATGTCTGGCAGCCTGGCGAGTGAGGCGCTCTAAATATTCCCCAAGCTCAAAAAAAAAAAAAAAAAAAGGTCCACTCTGCCTGACTGAGGGAAAGGTACATTGATGCTGGCCTTCGCGATCATAACATATCCCAGCTATGTGCCTCTTCCCATAAATAGGATGAAGGATGGTTACATTTCTTCACCTTTTGCTAGCATTTTGCTGTAGGGCAGTGTTCATAGGACTGCACATAAGCTCTTCATGACAGCTGACTTAGGCATGCATCACTGTCTGAACTAAACCTAGTATATCACTTGTTTATTTTTTTGGTAACACTTTATTTGAAGGCTACCTACATAAGGGCTTTATGACGCATTCATAAGCACTGAATAATGTGTTTATGAAGCACTACTTGAACATTTATTAAGTGCTTATGTCGGTTCTCGCCACCTGACATAAGATGTTTTATGAAATAAATGACATTGTACTGGTATAATAAGAATAAACATTGAACATATTTACAGCACTAAACATATTTAAACCCTGTACATAATTGCATCAATCATCTTATCTATGCCATGGAGGGAAGAAGGGGTGGTTTCCAGGCATATTTAACCTGATATCAGTACAATGTCGTCTTAAGAATGCTGACATAAATAGTTATGTATAGTGTTTTAAATGTTTAGTGCTGTAAATATGTTCAAGGTTTATTCATATTATGTCAGTACAATGTCATTTATTTCATAAAACATATGTCAGGTTGCGAGAACCGACATAAGCACTTAATAAATGTTCAAGTAGTGCTTCATAAACACATTATTCAGTGCTTATGAATGCATCATAAAGCCCTTATGTAGGTAGCCTTCAAATAAAGCGTTACCTTTTTTTTTGTTACCTAAGTTGAAAATACTAGCTGCTCTTTATATTTTGATTCCGTTTTATAATTAATGGACCAATAGAAATAACTCAAATTGACATGGACACAATTTTGTCCCCTTAACTTCCATTCAAAGTTAAGAAGGTTCTGTTCTTCTTCTGTAAAGCTACCTAAGGGTAAGTTAAGGGGTTTTGTCCCGGCAGTGACAGTAAATATTTGTAAAACACTTATTCCAGTTTGAAATTTGATAGTAACTTTTTCTGACATTAGATTGTGTCATGGCACTTTCTGTGGGAAAATGACATCAATGAATGGCACAGTGGCATAACAGTAATATGTTAAGGTCAGGACAGCCCAAGTAAAGGTAACTCCAACAGTTGATCTTATTTATTGCTCTCTGTCTTGGTTACAGACACAAACGTACATGTAGTCCTTTCTTTCCAACACAGCCGTCACATTATTACATCAATTACTTTTAGAAGGTGTACATGATGAAGACATTATTAATTATTACATTTGTATTATATATTGACACTGATTAGATATTGACATAATGTTATTAGATATTAGTTATTTATTAGTTCTAACAATGAATCTTTCTGTATGTTGCCAATTTTGAAAAAGCTGATGGAAAAGGTTGTATCATCTCAAGAGCAATCTATTTATGTAGCAAAAGTCTTGCAAGAGATTTTCTGCATGCTTTTACAAAATCCATGCTTTTAAAAAGTCCATGATTGCATATTATGAAAAAGCTTGGTTTTGTTTATAGACTAAAATTACCAAAAAGTCACCAGATAGTTGCAGAGATATTTCTGTAATAGAGCTCTATATTGTTTAATTGTAATTTCTATAATAGTAGAAAGAAATATGGTGGTGTCCCTCAAGGAACCACCCTGGACCCATTACCTTTGCCCATTTTTTGCCCATCAGTAATATTAACTTGATATAAAAAGCCAGGCTGGTTTAACAAACTTGAGGATGTTTTGTGACCCTTAGGTAAAACAAGCTTCATTTGACTATTTAAAAGATTTAAACACTCTAGTGCATGGCCAAAACACCCCTCTTTAAAAAGACAATGCTTCTATGTAGAACCATGTACAACACAATCTCCGTCAACCATTTCACCATGCAATGAACCCTGCAGCAGTGTACATCATGCCACCTCTGGACTCAGCAGTGGAAACATTGGCTTGACTGTCTGGTGGACGAATCTGGGGTAGTGTCATCAGTACAGTTTGGTGGAGGAGGGATAATGTTCTGGGGATGTTGTTTAGGGAGAGCCTTCCCAGAAGACTGTTATAGCTGCAAAAGGGGTTTGGGATGAGATGGGATGCTCCTTAATACTGATCTTGGTTTGGGATGTCCAACAAGCTGAAATAAATGTGATGGTCTGGTGTACACATAAATTTTGCCATATAGCAAAACAGCTTTTTTTTTTTTACCTCAGAAAATGTTAACACAAATATATAAACTTATAGCCTCGAAGGACAACACTATCTCACTCCCAGCTGAAAAATGGACCTCAGGTATAAAAGAAACATGCAATGTCAACTGGCAAAATATATGCAGTGACTTCTTCTCTATGTCCAGCAATTCAAAACTCCAGCTAATTCAATATAAAACCCTTCACAGAACATATATTACAGTCTCTAAACTACACCGTATGGGATTCAGTCACAGTGATAAGTGCCAGCATTGTCCAGCTTTAACAGACAACTACTGTCATGCTTTCTGGAGTTGTCCCTGGACCCAGCAGTTTTGGTCAGAGGTCATGGACAGGCTATCAGAGATTTTGGGCCTTGTCATCCCTTTATGTCCCATTGTAGCGCTACTTAATGACCTTTCCTCACTTTCAGCACCCAAACACATCAAATCCTTTATTTTCATATCACTTGCCATTGCCAAAAAAGTTATACTGCTGAATATTGGAAGGACAGAACCAAAATTTCAATAAAGCTTTGGCTTAACTTCCTCATGGATCACAACATGGAAAGATTAACAGCAAATTTCAAAAATAACACAAAATCATTTGAGGAAACCTGGTCACAATTTTTACAATATATTGAGAGCTGACTTCTCTCTCCAAAGTCATCAGGAAAGGGTTAAAATCCCTACATAGGATTTGATAACTACCACGTTATGATTACATATAATTTTTTTTTTTTTAAAAGTGAAAGGAGCATTACTGCTTTGTTTGTTTTGTTAAGTGTTTGTGTTCGTCTGTCCTGTATGTCCAGTTTTTCCATTGTTAAGTGTTATTGTTCTAATTTTTTACTATTTAACTATTATTGTTATTTAAAAAAAAAGAAAAATACTAAGCTACAAACTGCTTTTATAATGTGCTATTATTTTATCTAAAAAGGGTCATTATAGTCCACCATGAGGACAACTCATCTGACATAAGGCGTTACGTCATGAAATGTCATTGACATTAAATTTTGACAGACAACATCAGTTTGAGCAAGGGTTTACACTCACCGGCCACTTTATTAGGCAAAGGTAGACTATTCTCTGTGAACCCTAGAGATGGATGTGTGTGAAAATCCCAGTAGATCAGCAGCTTCTGAAATACTCAGACCAGCCCGTCTGGCACCAACAACCACGCCACGTTCAAAGCCACTTAAATCCCCTTTCTTCCCTTTTCTGATGCTCGGCCTGCACTTCAGCAAGTTGTATTAACCACCTCTACATGCCTAAATGCATTGAGTTGCGGCCGTGTGATTGGCTGATTAGCTATTTGTGTTAACAAGCAATTGAATTGTACCTAATAAAGTGGCAGGTGACTGTATAACAGTTTATGTAGATTGTTGTCCAGTGTTTTGATGAGCTTACATAGATGTCATGCATCTTTATGAATATTACCTACATTTTTTATGAAATAAAGAGGAAACTAGGGCATTATTTTCAGCCTGTGCTTCCACAGCTAACCAAAAAAGAGAAAAAGTGCTGGCTGATCTTCAAGGAACAACAGTGTGGATGCACCAGTGTGAATAACAATAAAGGAAAGCTAATAAGACTCAATTAGAGTTATTTAGGTTAGGCTAACTGAGCCCTACCAAATTAATCAGGCAATCTCTGATCCTCTGTAAGGCTGGAAAAGCTACAATGTGAGACTTAACACCAAAGCCTTTCGTTCTCAGCTAATTGACCAAGACCTGACGTGGTTGTTTGTGTTCCCGGGTTTTGTTTATTATCTGCATATTGGCTGTCTCATTAGACCTAATCGACTTCAACTGTGAGCCTGCGTTTCACCATCTCCATTACCAAGCCTACTGTAAATTACCCTGATTTTCTTGCCGGGTCTAAAGGCGCAAAGCTTTCGCTAACTTTGAATTAGTTTGGAGAGGGAAAAATGTCTTTTAACAAGAAAAAGGTAAAAAAAATATTAACATAATTTAATATGGCAATTAAGATAGAAGGAAGGCCAGGGGAGCATGGTGACTTCCCTCCAGGTCCCGAGGGCCAGCATGTCCGCGTGTCTCTCCTGGCCGGGCAAGTTCAGCTCGTCTCCAATTAGCTGTGAAAGTTCCCCTGATTAAAACCAGCCCACCAGTCCCCAACCCCTCATTATCTCAGGCCTTGCATTTTTACACACTGTTTCGCCCGGCACTTATCTCTCCCCAGATATATGGCTGACTTTTAATTACCACGGTCATGGCGGTGTTGCCTGTTGATAGGTTTGATGGACAGGATGGCTTTGGGCAGGGTGCTGAAAGAGTACATGGTGGAGGAGGAGGAGTGTTGGGAGGATGAGTGAAGTGAGATGGAGGATTGAAGGGGTGCTTTTGTTTCTACTGCTTTCTACTGCCAGACCGGCATGTGATGTCTGCTCTTAGGCACTTCGTATCCTGTTGCTTCACTCCTTTGTCGCTTTCGGCCCTAAGGGCGGCTTTCAGAAAGATTATCTTCACCAAAGGAGAAAGCACAGCTTGTGAAAGTTGGCGAATTGTAAGTAAAACTCATCACAGTGCCTCCTCTGAGCGTGTGATGTTACAGAGGAAAGTGCAGTATCTGCAGTGCTGGGAGCTGATATTATTGAAGGTCATAAGAAAACTGTATTTTTTAAAAATCATGGGTTTTTTTTAATGATTAACATTTTTTATTGATTTTTCCCTTAGGTTTACACAAAGCCATACATATGAGTATTTTCTAACAACATGACCTTTTATCCTCTCCCTTCCCACCCCAGCTGTGTCGGTGCTAGGTTCATGGCTTGGTTTAATCCAGTGCTCTACAAGGCTCTGTATCATTAAAAGAAAGGACAAATAAATAAATAATACTACGAATAAACATAAAATAAATATACAAATAAGCGAGCAAGCAAGCAAGCACACAAGCCATAGACATCAATCAATCAGTCAATAAATAAGCAAAACGGCAAAATAAATGAAAATAAAAATGGCAATAACAATAAAGCGGATCCCTGCATGTCACTCCCCTTTAAGAGCTCTCCATGAATCTTAAATATTTGTCCCATTTACGTCTGTACACTTCTAAACGCCCGAGCAATGTAAATGATTTTTCATATGCAGCTACTTTGCCAATCTCAGCAACCCATTCTTGAAATGATGGAGGGCCTGCTTCCCTCCACCTCCTAAGGATAGCCTGCCTACCAATCATTTAGCTGGTTTGAATCTATGCCTTTGAATGCTTGTTCCTGGTTTCTAACCCCGAAGGACAAAACAAAGACAAACAATCTTACAGGGCAAAAGGGGATTTGACTATCTAATGCTTTACAAATAACAGTAATCAGACTCACTCTAGTTATTGGATCAGCTGCCAGGTACCAAGAGTTTTTACTGAACTGGGAAAATCTGCTTTTAGTCACAGCACCAGTGAGCTGGAATTCACTACAGGAAACATTAAAACTCAGCTCACTGGTGTCACTCAGTCATTTTAAACTTTGAATATATCTTTTTAATTTTTGATATAACTTTTTTATATCAAACCACCTACAGACAGCCTGTACCTGTTTTACTTAATCAGATTTATTCATAACTTTTATGTTTGTGTTAGTTCTCCTTAATTCTTTATCTCTTTTTATTTATTTATTTATTTCCTCTCATTTTATTTTTAAGTTTTTTTTTTTATCATTACTTTTTTAATTTGTGATATTGCTTTATTACCTTACTAATTTCTTATCTACTTTTGATCTTAATTTCTTACCATTTAAATCTCAAGTTCTGTTATTTTAAGTTATTTTATGTTATTTTAAATTTTCTTTTAATTTAAAATGATTAAATGTAGTATCCTCTCCATGGATCACCACCTTATCGTGGTGGAGAGGTTTGTGTGCTTGAAGGACCCTAGGAGCTATGTTGTCTGGAGCAAAAGCTCCTGGTAGGGTCTCCCATGGCAAACTGGTCCTAGGTGACAGGCCAGACAAAGTGTGATCCATAACCACCCCTATGAGGACAACAAAGCAGGACTCGTGTACCCTGCCCGGATCAGGGTTACCGGGGCCCCACCCTGGAGCCAGGCCTGGGGGAGGGGCTCGCCAGCGAGCGTCTGGTGGCCGGGCATTCACTCATGGTGCCCGGCCGGGCCCAGCCCGAAGGAGCTACATGAGTCCCCCCTCCCATCGACCCACCACCGATGGGAGGGGCAGTAGTAGGGGTGCGGTGCATTGTGGATCGGGCAGTGTCCGAAGGCGTGGGCCTTGGCGTTCTGATCCTCGGTTGCTGAAACTGGCTTTTGGAACTTGGAACGTTACCTCACTGGCGGGGAAGGAGCCTAAGTTGGTGCGCGAGGTCGAGAGATACCGGCTAGATATAGTCGGGCTCACCTCAACACACAGCTTGGGCTCTGGGTCCAATCTCCTTGAGAGGGGCTGGACTTTTTTCTTTTCTGGAGTTGCCCATGGTGAGAGGCGGCGGGCAGGTGTGGGTTTTCTCATAGCCCCTCGACTCGGCGCCTGTATGTTGGGGTTTTCCCCGGTGGACGAGAGGGTAGCTTCCCTACGCCTTCGGGTTGGGGAACGGGTCCTGACTGTTGTCTGTGCTTATGCACCGAACAGCAGTTCAGAATACCCAGCCTTCA
Source organism: Pygocentrus nattereri (assembly GCF_015220715.1). NCBI lineage: Eukaryota > Metazoa > Chordata > Actinopteri > Characiformes > Serrasalmidae > Pygocentrus > Pygocentrus nattereri. Next base: position 31,582,121 of record NC_051229.1, read on the forward strand.
TAGAGTCCTTGGAAGGGGTGCTTGAAAGTGCTCCTCCTGGAGACTCGATTGTCCTACTGGGGGACTTCAACGCTCACGTGGGCAATGACAGTAAGACCTGGAGGGGTGTGATTGGGAGGAATGGCCTCTCTGATCTGAACCCGAGTGGTGTTCAGTTTTTGGACTTCTGTGCAAACCACAGTTTGTCCATAACGAACACCATGTTTGAACACAAGGATGTCCATAAGTGCACATGGCACCAGGACACCCTAGGCCGCAGTTCAATGATTGACTTTGTAGTCGTGTCAGCGGACTTGCGGCCATGTGTACTGGACACTCGGGTAAAGAGAGGAGCTGAGCTGTCAACTGATCACCACCTGGTGGTGAGTTGGATCAGGTGGTGGGGGAAGATGCCAGTCAGACCAGGCAAACCCAAACGTATAGTGAGGGTTTGCTGGGAACGTCTAGCAGAAGAACCTGTCAGATTGATCTTCAACTCACACCTCCGTCAGAACTTTGACCAGATATCGGGGGAGGTGGGGGACATTGACTCAGAATGGGCCATGTTCCGCTCCTCCATTGTTGAAGCGGCTGACTGTAGCTGTGGTCGCAAGGTAGTTGGTGCCTGTCGGGGCGGTAATCCTCGAACCCGGTGGTGGACACCCCAGGTGAGAGATGCCGTCAAGCTGAAGAAGGAGTCCTACCGGACATGGTTGGCCTGTAGGACACCAGAGGCAGCTGGCAGGTATCGACAGGCCAAGCGATCTGCGGCTTCAGTCGTTGCCAAGGCAAAAACCCGGGTGTGGGAAGAGTTCGGTGAGGCCTTGGAAAGTGACTTTAAGTCGGCTCCAAAAAGATTCTGGCAAACCGTCAGGCGACTCAGAAGGGGAAAGCAGTGTGCCACTAGCACTGTATATAGTGGAGATGGTGTGCTGCTGACTTCGACTGAAGACGTCATTGGGCGGTGGAAGGAATACTTTGAGGACCTTCTCAATCCCACCGACACGTTCTCCAGTGAGGAGGCAGAGTCTGGGGACACGGGAATAGGCTTGTCCATTACTGAGGCCGAAGTCGCTAAGGTAGTTAAAAAGCTCCTTGGCGGCAGGGCTGCAGGGGTGGATGAGATCCGTCCCGAGTTCCTCAAGGCTCTGGATGTTGTGGGGCTGTCTTGGCTGACACGCCTTTTCAACATTGCGTGGACATCGGGGGTGGTGCCACTTGATTGGCAGACTGGGGTGGTGGTGCCTCTTTTTAAAAAGGGGGACCGGAGGGTGTGTTCCAACTACAGGGGAATCACACTCCTCAGCCTCCCTGGTAAGGTCTATGCAAGGGTACTGGAGAAGAGAGTCCGGCTTATAGTCGAACCTCAGATCCAGGAGGAGCAGTGCGGGTTCCGCCCTGGTCGTGGAACACTGGACCAACTCTTTACCCTCTCCAGGATTCTCGAGGGTTCATGGGAGTTTGCCCAACCAGTCCACATGTGCTTTGTGGATTTGGAGAAGGCATTCGACTGTGTTCCCCGGGGTATTCTGTGGGAGGTGCTTCGGGAGTACGGGGTACATGGCTCTTTGCTACGAGCCATTCAGGCCCTGTACAAACAAAGCAGGAGCTTGGTTCGCATGGCCGGCAGTAAGTCAGACTTTTTCCCAGTGAGAGTTGGACTCCGTCAGGGCTGCCCTTTGTCACCGATTCTATTCATAATTTTTATGGATAGAATTTCTAGGCGCAGTCAGGGGATGGAGGGTGTCCGGTTTGGTGACCTCAGGGTCACATCGCTGCTGTTCGCAGATGATGTGGTCCTATTGGGGACATCAGGCCGTGAACTTCAGCTTTCACTGGATCGGTTTGCAGCCGAGTGTGAAGCGGCCGGGATGAGGATCAGTACCTCCAAATCCGAGGCCATGGTTCTCACGCGGGAAAGGGTGGAGAGCCCTCTCTGGGTCGGGGATGAGCTCTTGCCTCAAGTGGAGGAGTTTAAGTATCTCGGGGTCTTGTTCACGAGTGATGGTACAAGGGAGCGGGAGATTGACAGGCGGATTGGTGCTGGGTCAGCAGTGATGCGGGCTCTTTACCGGTCTGTTGTGGTAAAGAAAGAGCTGAGCCATAAGGCAAGGCTCTCGATTTACTGGTCGATCTATGTTCCCACCCTCACCTATGGTCATGAGATTTGGGTAATGACCGAAAGAACGAGATCGCGAATACAAGCGGCTGAAATGAGTTTCCTCCGCAGGGTGGCTGGACTCTCCCTTAGAGATAGGGTGAGAAGTTCGGTCATCCGAGAGGGACTCGGAGTAGAGCCGCTGCTTCTTCACGTCGAGAGGAGCCAGTTGAGGTGGTTCGGGCATCTTGTTAGGATGCCTCCTGGACGCCTCCCTTGGGAGGTGTCACAGGCAAGTCCACCGGGGAGGAGACCCCGGGGAAGACCCAGGACACGCTGGCGTGACTATATCGCCCAGCTGGCCTGGGAGCGCCTCGGAATCCCTCCCAGGGAGCTAGTGGAAGTGGCTGGGGAAAGGGAGGTCTGGGCTTCATTGCTCAGGATGCTGCCCCCGCGACCCGAACCCCGGAGAAGCGGAAGATGATGGATGGATGGATGGATAAATGTAGTATTATTTTCTTTGTCATGTCAATCCCTTGTCATATCTTTCCCAGGGTTTTTATAAGGTTTCTTTTCAAGGTTTTTACAGTTTTTCAAAGATTTGCAAAAGCCAGGTGACCTTTAAATTGTCATTTCATATTTCCGTGATGAATGGATGGATAGAAATGACTTAATTCAATTACTTAATAAAAACTCGATAGAGTGACATGCTTTGAACTTAAAAAACGTTTGTTTCTTCTTCTATAAAGCTGTTTGTTTTGTAGACAAGGTCTCAACACAGTAGCAATGTAATGCTGCTAATCTCAGACTATTCCTGACCTGTTTAACCTAATGAACTGCTGGCTTTTCATTCAGTTTGTCATCTCAAGACCTCCAGGGTTCTTCAAGGGTCCTTTAGTAAAGACAGTGTTCCTATATATAGCACCAAAAAGGGTTCTATTATTGTTGCGATGTCTAGCTTGTAACAATAGAGGAACTATACGAAACCATATACAACACATTCTCCATCAGCATGTTCACGGTTCCATATACAACCACTGTCTTCACTGAAGAACTAGATATTCAGAAGCTAAAATTGAATTAATCGATAAATAATATAGATTTAGTAGCTATTATGAGGTGAAAATGTGAGTTGTTTTAGTATTAGAGTTCAGAACGGAACTGTGGGCCTACATGCAGGACTGTGTCAGAGATCCCCCAACATTTATTTAGTTTCCAGTCAAAACAGCAATTAAGTACAAGTTATTTTTCAGCGTCAGGAAAAAAACGAGAAAATCTAAATTTCATTTTTTTCAGTCTTTAGTGTGTCCACGCTTTACCTTTATTACAGTTTCCATTCTTTTCTGAGGGCTCACTTTCAATTTTCCAAAGAAAATTTTTCCAAAGAAAAATCTTTGAAAAGTTCAGTCTGAGAGGCTTCCTGACAGCCACACATCCTTTCAGACCCACAGCACTGAGTCGTCTAATCACAGTGGAAGGATGGACAGAAACCCCTGTGGATGTTTTCAGATCTGAAGCAGCTTGATTTTCTCCTCTCTCGCAAAGACGAAAGCTTTAAGCGCTGTTTATCTGATGGGGGCAGTTTGGGTGGTCTACCAGCTCTTACACAGTTCTAAGGTGTCACATTTTCTCTGTGTCTATTAATGTTTTTTTCAATAATGTTTCATTTGATTGGAAATTTAATAAAAGAAAGGTGGTCTCTTATTTGGGCACAATACTTCATGTATCTAGTGTATCTGATGGTACTGGCCACTATTATCGACACCCTTTTATGTTTTGTACAAAATGTACAATACCTTCATTAATAAAGGGAAATATACCAAGTTTTTATCATTAGAATATTTTAATGAATGTCAAAATATATGACATGGACAGAATTAATGGCACTCTTTCCTAATATTTAGCAGCAAGCTCTTTAGCAGCTCTGACAGCCTCCAAACATGTTTGGAAGCTCTGGAAAAGCTTCCTGCACTGATTTTTTTCCCCCCACTCCTGCATTTCAAACTTTTCGAGTTCATCTTTTTTAATGCATGCTTTCAGTCTTTGTCATACTGGAGAACCAGGTTTCTCCAGGTCAGCCTTTAGCTCTGATGTTTTTTCCACAGTCACACCAAACTTAACCTTTTCTTACTGATTTTCTTTTCTTTTTGACACATTCTAGGAGGTTCTTGACAGTTCCATGAGCAATAAACTTCTTAATTACATTACGCACTGTTGAAACAGGGATGTCAAGGGCTTTGGAGGTGGCCTTGTACCCTTTACCATTCTTGTGTTTGGAGATAATAGCACTTCTGATGCTCTCAGACAGTCCTTCTTTTTTCACCACTGTGGAAAGTAAGGTGGCCTTTTTAAGCATTAATAGCCATCATTTATTGGCTAATTCAAGCCATGTGATCCCTCATTTATGACATTCATCACAGGTGATTGTAATTTCTAATGTATTATTCTAGCCCCATCTGAATGGAATTCATCATAAGGGTCCCAATATTTATGTTCTGTTTTTATGCTTTTCCCCTCTTTTTTATTCTTAGCTGTTGTGGAATGAACATCAATGTATATTGACCAAAGATGCTTCACACATTGTCACTTTAGGAGATACTTTATGTTTTATACTTAAAGGGGCAGTCATGGGCTGGAGGTTAGGGAACCAGCCTCGTGACCGGAAGGTCGCCGGTTCGTTCCTCAGAGCCAACAGCACATGACTGAGGTGTCCTTGAGCAAGACACCTAACCCCCAACTGCTCCCCGGGTGCTGCGGATTGGGCTGCCCACCGCTCTGGGCAAGTGTGCTCACTGCCCCCTAGTGTGTGTGTGTGCGCTCACTAGAGTGTATGTGGTGTTTCACTTCACGGACGGGTTAAATGTGGAGGTGGAATTTCCCCGTAGTGGGACTAATAAGGGTCACTTCATCTAAAGTTCAGGGGAGCCAATAACAGTGGTCAGAACTGTACACGACTTGACATTTTCATTTGCTATGTGAAAATCAAACATTATTTAAAAATGTATTGTATTTCCACTAATTGGCCACTTCATTTGAAACCTTTGTCTTGAACTTCCACTCTCTGGTCACTGTATTGCAAACACCTACCTTGTATTTTCATTTACTGGACACTTTATTAGAAACACCTACCTTGCATTTCTGTTTACTGGCAACATTACTGGAAACATTGACCTTGTACTTCCAGTCACTGGCCATTTCATTTGAAACACTTAGCTGGTTTATGATAGCCATTCACTGATCACTTTATTAGACACACCTACCTTGTATTTCTATTCACTGGACACTTTATTAGAAACACTTGTCTTGTACTTCCACTGATACCAGTTTTTAAGTAACACCAACCGTGAATTTCTACTAACTGGCCATTTTTTTGGAATCAACTGCCTTGCACTTCCATTTAGTGGTCACTTTATTAAAAACTACTTGCTATTTTTGGCCCACTCTCCCCATTTTCTATGCCTTTTACCCACTTTCTGACCACAAGACTGCTGTTGGCCAGATATTATTTAGGTGGTAGATCGTTCTCAATACAACAGCAACACAAATTGTGCATCAGCATATATTCTGCACTGCTACCATTGAGTCATTCCACTCATAAAGCCGTATTATTTGGCGTTACATTGCATATTAGTTTCGTGGTGGATTGCTTCAGCAAATAGTACCCAAAAGAAATAGCATGCAAATTTAAACATTATTCTACAGCCAACTTGGTTCACAAATCTCTTCCTGTGATGTGTGATCTTCCTAGTTTCTCTGTCAACTGTTAACATAAACCTGTGTTTTCATTCTACTTCTTCTTCTTTCCTCTCCTCTAGTTACAGACCAGTGGAACTGTGAGTTTGCTCACAGGAGCTGCCACTGCAGTTAAGTCTAATAATCATCTGCAGACAAAGCTAAAATAAGTCAAACATTCTAGCAAGCGTTCTCTGTGCTATCTGTCAGACATGGCACCATCTGTAAGCTTTGCTGGTGGTGTTTTATGGTGTTAACTCAAAAAGAAACTGATATAAAAAGAAAACAGTCCTTCAGTGGAGACAGAGAATCAGCAAGCCTTTCAGAAGCAGTGAAGGCACTTTATATCAGCACTTAAATTGATGACTCAGCACAACAACAAAAAAAAAAAAATAATTTACAGTTTCTTTTTACCCCAAACACAGTCTAACAGCCAAGGGATTGAAGTCTTGATTGTGCAGGCCACTGGAGTTCCTCCACACCAAACTCCTAAAACCATTTCTCGCTTTGTGCACAGGGCCAAGGTCACGCTTGAACGGCGAAGGGTCTTCCCTGAACAGTTGACACAAGGTTTGAAGCATTTAATTGTCTAAAATGTCTTTGTTTGCTGTATTAGCATCACCCTTCACTGGAACTAAGGGGCCCAAACCCTTGATAAACAGCTCCAGCTCATTATTCCTCCTCCACCAAACTTTACCGCTGGCACTATGCATTCCAGTAGGAAGTGTTGTCTTGGCATCCACCAAACCCAGATTTATCTGTCAGACTGTCAGATAGTGAAGCATGATTCATGACTCCATTTTTCCATTGTTCCAGAGTCCGGTGGTGATTATTACTCCAGCCAGCACTTGGCATTGCACATAGTGATGGTAGGCTTGTGTGCAGCTGCTCATGAAAACCTATACCCCCAATGCACAGTTCTTCTAGCAGATCTAGTAGGGCAGAAATTTCATCAAAGAGACAAAGGTAGTGTCCTATTACAGCACATTTGAAGTGAGCTCTTCAGTATGATCCATTCTACTGCTAATGTTTATCTATGGAGATTGCAAGGCTGTGATTGATTTTATACACCTGTTAGCAATGAGTGTGGCTGAAACATCTGAACTCAATAATTCATGTTTCCAGTGAAGTGGCAAGTAAATGGACATACGAAGGACGGCTTTTTACTAAAGTGACCAGTCAGTGGAAGTACAAGGTAGGTGTTTCTCATAAAATAACCAGTGAATGGAAATTCAAGCTAAGGGTTTCAAATAAAGTGGCCAGTGAGTGGAAGTACAAGGTCGATGTTTCCAGTAATGTGGCCAGTAAATAGAAACACAAGGTAGGTGTTTCCAATAAAGTGGCCAGTAAATGGAAATACAAGGTAGGTTTTTCTGATACAGTGACCAGAGAGTGGAAGTTTAAGATACATAGCTGAATATACATTTTTTATAATGATGAAATCTCTTCAGTATGATCCATTCTAATGCCAGTGTTTATCTAAGGTGATTGCATGGCTATGTGATTGATTTTATACACCTGTTAGCAATGAGTGTGGCTGACACTTCTTCTTCTTCTTCTTTCGGCTGCTCCCTTTAGGGGTCGCCACAGTGGATCATCTGCCTCCATCTTGCCCTATCCACTGCCTCCTCTACTTTCACACCAACCATCTCCATGTCCACCTTCACTACATCCATAAACCTTCTCTAAGGTCTACCTCTTCTCCTTCTACCCAGCAGCTCCATCTCCAACATTCTTTGACCAATATATCCTCTATTCCTTCTCAACACATGTCCAAACCATCTCAACCTGGCCTCTCTGCCTTTATCTCCAAACTGCTCCACCTTCACTGTCCATCTGTTCTACTCATTTCTAATCTTGTCCAGCCTTGTCACTCCCAACGAAAATCTCAGCATCTTCATCTCCGCCACCTCCAGCTCAGCCTCCTGTCTTTTAGACAGAGCCACAGTCTCCAAACCACACATCATAGCAGGACGCACTACTGTCTTGTAAACATTCCCTTTCACTCTTGCTGCTATCTTTCTGTCACACATCAGCCCTGACACCCATCTCCACCCACTCCATCCTGCCTGCACCCGCTTCTTCACCTCTTTTCTACACTGTCCATTGCTCTGGATGGTTGACCCAAGATATTTGAAGTCATCCACCTTTACGACCTCTACTCCTACTGGCTGACACTTCTGAACTCATTAATTAGGAGGGGTGTCCATATACTTTTAGCTATATAGTGCATGCCTTGAACTGAGTTGAACTGTTAAGAAAGCATAGTCTTCGGTAGTGTTATGAGGCTGCTGTGCTTTTTCAGTGATCAGATCACATTTAGATTTCATTCGACCTCAGGACTCACTGTGATTGAATTACAAAGCAAACCACATTGGGAGGTGGTCAGCGAGCGGTCTTGACCACATTCAACACACACGTAAAGGCAATGCAAATTCCATAATCACATACAGTTATACGTTATGCATAAGTCAGTGCAAATGTGCCTTCTGAGTGCACTGTGAAGCATTTTATCTGCACTTTGGTCCATATAGATAACAGTTTGCTGTACAGTGTCAGAAACGACCTCAGCAAGACTACTTGAAATGACTTACCATAGTCTGAGGCACGTTTGTGCTCATTTTAGTATGTACTCTGCACAACTGGGATTCAGGAAGGCTTTTTTAAGTTGTGGGTTGCAGTAGTTTTAAAAGAGGTCCCACCAGTTGTTCTAAATTTCTGTATAATTACATCATTAGGACCTGCCCAAAGTCATTCAGAGAGGTTTAGTGTGAAGTGTTCCATTCTAGAGAAAGTTAACGAGTTAGAATTATTCGCAGTGGTGGAGAAAGGAATCAGATATCTGTTTTTCTTAAAGTTACATCCCTTTAAAATGGTACCACATAGAACGTTTCTACACAAAATAGCTCTAATACACTGTCTGATGCTTGAAATGATATGATGTGTTGTTTTATGATAACTTTATTTACTAAGAGATAAAAAAAGGTATTTAAATGAAACAAATGAAGTGTATTTTTTTCTGAGACAAGTGTACCTGAGACGTGTACGTGCAGGATGTTGTAGGACAAAGAAAGTATATATTTTTTCCCATTTGCCACCGTTTTGCCAATGATCAACATTATATACACTACTCACAAAAAGTTAGGGATATTTGGCTTTCGGGTGAAATTTATGGAAAATGTAAAAAGTTCACGCTACAGTGATGTTATGTCATGAAAGTAGGGCATTTAAGTCGAAGCATGCAATGTTGGTTTCGTCATCTCAAACAATTTATTGAGACAAATGCCAGCAGCAGTGGTGGGTGTAACGTTACCCCAACAAAAAATCTCAATGTCTTAATAACTCGTCATGTGCCCTTGAGCATCAATTACAGCTTGACAGCGACGTCTCATGCTGTTCACCGCTCGACTCATTGTCTGCTGAGGCACGGCATCCCACCCTTCTTGAAGGGCTGCCCTCAGGTCATTGAGGTTCTGGGCTTTACGAGCCTCTACACGGCGACTCAGCTGATCCCATAGGTTTTCTATGGGATTGAGGTCTGGAGAAAGTGCAGGCCGCTCCATTTGAGGTGCCCCGGTCTCCAGCAGCCGTTCCCTAATGATGCGACCTCAATGAGCTGGAGCATCGTCATCCTTTTTGTGAGTAGCGTATAAAAACTCAGAAGACTAGTGTAGGTTCAGTGGTCATTTTGGAAAGTAGACAAAATGACAGTGTTGCAGACACCGTGACCCCTGGTTCACCACCACTGCAAAGAAATCAGAGGCAGTAAGTTTCTCCACAGCAAAGCATTTCACATCAAACCACTCTGAAGGACTTTGTTTATATCTGAAAGATTGAATTATGCAGAAATTTGGACATCAGAGACATCGTCTTTTTTATGATTAGTGCAAGTTTTTTCAACAACGTGGGAAGCGATTTGGTTCACTGTACTAATGCAGCACATGGAAGGTAAATAAAATAAAAATACAATAAAGTACAAAATACAAGCTCTGCCCAAAAGCAAGCATCTTTAATTGGATCAAATTATTTATTGTTCAATATTTTATTATAATTTTTTGGGCAGTTGCAATTAAACAGCCCTAAAGCCCTGAAGGGTCACTGCAGCCCCCACAGCCCACCCCTTTCCACATCTATACTGCACAGTGCTAATTGTTGGAATTTCAGAGATGAAAGTCCAGCAAAGTTGATGTTTTCCATGTATGGATGGACGGTTCCACATGTTCTGTCAAAAGTATGCGTCCTGATTGTATTGGACATACTTCCCTGCACTGAGAAACTCTTACCTGCTGCTCACCCTCCTACTTGAACTCCATCAACACAGATAGAGCGAAAATGTTATCTGATTGTTTCAGCATGACTGCACTGAGCTGCCTAATCATCCACATTGTAAAAGGCCATGATAGCACATGCATAGTGAGGCTGGATTAGCCGTCCTGGCTCTGTCGTGTGTGGAAAGCGTGTCCTACGCAGTGAAATGTCATCATGATGACTTGGAGGCAGAATTTACCCACCTCGGCAGGATGGCATTTGAGCCTTTGTTGTTTTGCAGCTCTGAATTGACTGGAATGCCGAGGTGGACTCTGAATTGTAGGTGATAACCTCAGGCTGGGGATCAGGACTGAGCTGAGCTATAATATAGCTCAACCTTATCTCTTCACATTGTCCGTGGGTGTCCTTGCCTCATACCCTTCTTCTCTCTATACCTGGCAAATGCACCGTGCACATATATATATATATATATATATATATATATATATATATATATATATGTGAGTGAGGATTCGCACATTGCAGTTTTATCTGCGATTGCGTTAAATTGTCTTGGGGCCCTCTGGTGCTCGTGCTAGCCAGCCTTGCACCTTGCAGTGTTAAGCAGCATCAGGACTTAGATTCTCTCTGCCAACTCCCATATGATGCACGTCTTCCAGCTGATGCCATTAACACCATATTAAAATAGCCTTCATTAGTTTGTTACAGTGCTCACAACAGGATCTCACTCAGTGGTGTGGTCTTGCCAACTGGGAGGGCAGTGCATCACATAAAAAAACCCCAAAATGAATGTACATTGTCAAACAATGACAAACTTTGAGGAACAAACTTTGTAGCTCTGTTATGAGTTTATTTTAAGTTGAATGATTTGAAAATGTCAGCTTTTGCCAGAATCTCACGATAAATTGACGTCAAAAATGACTTAGAATAAAATCTTGTTACATTAACTTCCAGTGAAAGTTAAAAACTTTTTTCTTTCTCCTGTAAATTTTTTGGAGATTTGGGAGCTTTTAGTTTTATTAGAAAAACATTTCCCACTTTCTCAGTTTTAAGATTTTCCCATCACCAAACTTTTTTATACCAGTGCCAATTTTACCATTTACAAGTTTACATTATGCCATTGCCTTATTGTTGAGTAGGTGTAAAACAACAATGATGGTACGCAGCCATGTAAACGTTGTCATTGTGACAGGGGCTGGCAAAAATTGGTGATCATTAGGTTTTCTAAGTATATATCGCTGCTGTCGGAACAAAACCTCGTATCTCCATTTTTGACATTTTTCAGTTTTTGATATAATATGAAAATACCCGCTGTTCTTTACATTGTGTGTAAATTTCATGATGAATTTGACCAAAAGAATTGGCCCAAAATTACTTGGATAAAAAGTCTGGTTCCATTGACTTACATTAAAAGTACAGTAGGTTTTTACCTTCTCCTGTAAAGTTACCATCGTGAGATACCAGGTTTTCTTCTCACAACAGCAATAAGAAAAAATACATTTTCATTGGCATTGGATGACTTTTTTTCTTTCTAGCACTCATAAATCTCAGGGCCTAGCTTCTAACTGAGGTCGCATAGGCCCCCCAGGCCCTCAAATAGCAGTAGGCTTCAAGATGGTTGCTGATGTGGTTTTAAGCTATGCAACACCCAGTTTCCCATGTCTCTTCATAACAATGTCATAGAAACCACATAAACAAGTCTGCTTCAGATTCCCATATTACCATCAACACAGTTTCTGGAAAGTCTGTGATGCTGACTGGTTCAGTATGAGCTTTTATTACTTACTAGCAAAGTTAGCCTCATACATGCAGCGCAAAATTAGCGCGAAAGAAGCCAACTTTAGTCATGTCATGTCTTATTGTTCACACTTGGGGTAAGAAAGAAACTACATTCGATTTTCCACCAAACTGTTTCTGTAGCACTTTGAAGACTAAGGCGTTATTTTTTCATTTTGTACCACAACTGGTCTCCTGAGGAGGCTAGAATTCTGAGGAATTGTTATATGGTACAGAGAATGGTCAAAGTATTAATTCCCTCCACTTTCTAACAGCAATTGCTGTGCTCTGATGCTTCTGGAACCCCTGAACAATACCTCATATAAAACCTTGCAGCAAGACAAGGGAAAAATCTCTTTTAAATGAGGGCATCCATTTTCAGCCCAAAGCCATTTCGAGCCTCTGCTTGACTTTTCTTTTTTTATGGGCTTCTATCCATTGGCATTTCATCCTCTAAGCTCCCTGCCACCCCATCAGCAACTCCGGTGCCCATTAATCCGTGTTAAACACGTCCAAGGCCGTGGACTGTCAAACCCTGCCCGAGTTCATGTGTGACTTATGGTGACTAAGAAACAGCACAACAAAATGCTCTCTTAATTAAACCAGATTGATGTGCGCCTGCAAAGATACTGTCACTGGGCTATTAATTCCTTCTGCACTCATTAACACAAAGTTTTAATTGATCCATGGCCAATCTAGCTTTTTGAATAGGCCACCAATGATAACCAATTGCTCTGCTTTAATTATGGCCACCTACTCACTCGTATGACAAAGACATTTCTGTTAGCACTAATGTTAGTTATATGAACAAGGACCATGCATGACTTTAATGTGAAGTTGACCTATTCTCCGCCCACCAATGCATTCTTTCCAACATCTACTGCAAGTTTAGACAAGCTTTTATTAGCAAAAGGGTGTTTTTATTTGGTTTTTATATGGTCTGTTCGGAATGGAAGCCCACTCCTGCTAGGTAGAGGAGAAATTACTGTGCTTTTCTGGCAGCAATATGTAAACATAATAACTTTGTAATAAATAATAAGTTATTATCCTTCAAATATGGGCTTAATCTCTCAAAATAATGCCTTATTTACGTGAAACACGCTTTTGAGGACTGGTGGAAAAAATGAGCCATTATTTCAAGCTATTAAATTTCGCTGCAGTCAGAACAAAACCTTTATCATTTTGTACTTTTTTAAAGGCCAGTTAAACTTTGCAATGTGCCAACATTTCATGATGAATGAACCAACAGAAATGCTCCAAAAGTGCTTGGGAAAAAATCTGGTTCCGTTAACTTCCATTCAAAGTTAAAGGATGTTTTTTCCTAGGTAGTTATTTCAAGATACTGAGTGTATTTGAAAAATTGTGTTTTTGTCAGTATTTAGTAGAATTCTAGTAATTTTATGAAATTAAGTCAATATTTTGATAAAGTCATTATTTCCACATACTGAGACAAAATTTGAAAATGAGTTGTTTTGCAATTTCAAGTAAATCTTTTTTTAATTATTATTTTTAGATGGTGAAGTGAAACATCAAGAAAGTTATTGCTTTCTATGTAATTAGTATTATGATATAGTAAGTAGGGGCAGCACGGTGCGTGGCGGGTAGCGCTGTTGCCTCACACCGAGGAGGGCCTGGGTTCGATTCCCCAGCCGGGTGACCAGCATCCTCTCTGTGTTTCCTCCCACAGTCCAAAGATGTGCAGTTAGGCCAATTGGACGTGCTACATTACATTGTGAGTGACTGTCTCTATCTGTCTGTCTGCCCTGTGATGGACTGGTGACCTGTCCAGGGTGTATCCTGCCTTCTGCCTGATGACCCCCCCTCCATTAGAAAATGGATGAATGAATATAGTAAGTATAGCAGTTATTTTGAGAAATTATGTGAATATTTTCAGAACATCTCTCATTTTGTGATATGCTAAAATGTTGAGGAAATTGGTCTTTTTATTGAGAAAATGAGTTATTATTTTTGAAATACTACGTCAATATTCAAGTCATTAATTCAAGATAAATAGTCTACATTATTTAGAGATACAAAGTCAAGATTTTTACACACTGCTTGCTACATGTAGCCATAGTTTCTCCTCTACTTGGTATGATGGGCTTCCGTTTGAATGGGATAGACTGGGTTCTTTTTATTTTTTATTATGTTATAATTAACGTTAGCACGCAGGCACTTTTGTTGTCTTTCCAGCTTGCCTAGTTTTAATTAGACAACATAGCCCAGCCCATTAGATTGACCATTCTCTAAAATGTGTCCAAGCTCAGAACAGTTGGTACAAAAGAAGGCATTTGCAGGCAGACAATGGGCGGCTCATTTGCTCATGCGTGTCAACCATGTCAAATTTGTCAGAAACTAAGACTGGGATACTCTGCATGCAGGCCTTTTCTATTCTGTCAGATATGTGTTGAATTATCTCATGAGAATCACAGTTAATAACAAAGCAGGTTTATGGACAATATTTTGCTCAAGAAATGCAAAGCACAAAGGCTGCCATCTTTCATACAGCTCAGCCTTTCAAATCAAGTGAGCTTTACGAGCACTGAATACAAAAACACTGAGGCCGTTATTTAACTGAGGGGCGTTTCAGGAAGGGTGGTTTTGAAATGACATATACTTAAATCTTAAGCTCTATTAGACTTTCTCTGTCAACTAAATCAACTAAATTCATCTGAACATTAGTAACAGATACACTAATATCACGGCTATTTGTTCAGAAAACTGATATCTGTTCATCATCTGTCATTGGAATGTAGGCATTCGCTCTGGCCACTTTATTGGAAACCCCTACCATGCTGGTGTACAGTTAGAGACTGTAGAACTATTAATGCGCAATTTACGTCGGCCACCCTCTGGACCTTGACGAGTTGAAAGTTTCCAACCACAGAGCTACACTTGGTCAGAAAATGGTCAGTGCCAATCCTGTGTGGAGTTACGTCCCTCCCCCGACCCCGACCATTGGTATTTGAGCCCATTCAGTCAAAATAGCATATGTGAGGTCAAGCATTGATGTTGGATAAGGAGGCCTGTCTTGCAGTTGTCAATCAAATTCATCTTAGAGGTGTTCAGTGGGCTTGAGTTCAGGGCTCTGTGCAAGCCACAAGAGCTTCTCCACACTAAACTTCTCAAACCATATCTTTATGGAGATGCCTTTGCACAGTCATGCTGGAACAGTAGACTGTTTCCACAAAGAAGGAGGCATAATTCTCTAAAATGTCTTTGCTGTAGCATTAACATCACCCTTTCACTGGAATTAAAGGACACAAACCAAACCCTGGAAAACAGCCTCAGCCCATTATCCCTCCCACACCAAACTTTATTGTTGGCACTATGCATTCCTTTAGGAAATGTTCTCCTGGCAACCACTAAAGAGATTGTTCCATCAGACTACCAGACAGGAAATCACTACTGTTTTCATTGCTCCAGCTGATGCTTGGCATACTGAACTTGCAACCCTGTTCACTACATTTGCCTACTGTGAGTTTGCTTTGTAGCTGAGCTGCTGTTGATCCTAGACACTTCCATTTCACACTAATAGCACTTACAGTTGACCGGGGCAGCTCTAGCAGAGCAGAAATTTCGCAAAGATGGCATCTTGTGCCCATGGAGATTGCATGTATGTGCTTGATTTGCACATCTGTGACTTGAACTCGATAATTACAAGGGGTGTCCACAAACTTTTGGCCATTTGGTGTATGTAGCAGTCCTATAAATTGAGAAAGTCAGAGATCACCCTTCATTTATCTAATTTCCAGTCCAAAAGTACAAATTTATTTATCCGTCAGGAGATGTTAGACCACCTCAGAGTCCAGAACTCTGCATCAACAAATATGTTTGGGATTTTTTGGATCATGAGCAGCACTTTGAATATTTTATGACTGTTTTGACTGAAAATTAAATAAGTGATACTTTTCTGATCCCACAAATGGGGAAATTCCACCTCTGCATTTAACCTATCCATGAAGTGAAACACCACACACACACTAGTGAATACACACACACTAGGGGGCAGTGATCACACTTGCCCGGAGCGGTGGGCAGCCCTATCCACGGCGCCCGGGGAGCAATTAGGGGTTAGGTGTCTTGCTCAAGGACACCTGAGTCATGGACTGTCAGTGCAGGGGATTGAATCGGCAACTTTCCAGTCACAGGGCCAGTTCCCTACCCTCCAGCCCACGACTGCCCCCAATCCTTTCTAGAAAACACGTTAAATCGCTCGCTGAAGTGCTGAGACTGAAATAAATGAAGCAAAGTTAGGCCAGTAAGTAGAAATACAGAGCTGGGGTTTCTTAAAAAAATGTGGTGGGCGACACAGTGGCATGGTGGGTAGTGCTGTCGCCAGCAAGGAGGGCCTGGGTTCGAGTCCCCGGACAGGTGACCAGAGTCACCTCTGTGTGCATGTTCTCCAATTGTCTGCCGGGGTTTCCTTCCAAAGACATGCAGTCAGGCCGTATTGTTATGCTAAAATTGCCCCTTGGGGTAAATGGGTGTGTGTGTGTGTGTGTCTGTCTGTCTGCCCTGCAATGGACTGGCGACCTGTCCAGGGTTTATCCTGCCTTTTGCCCAATGACAGCTGGGATAGGCTCCAGCACCCCCTGCGACCCAGAAGGAGAAGCGACTTAGAAGGGGAGTGTGTATACAATGAGTGTATATTACAGTTTACATGCTGTGCAAGTCATCGGCTGAAAGTACAACAAGCTGATTCAGATTCGATCGTGTGTGTATGAGGTAGGAAAACACTATAGTATTACAGCAGCATAGAAACACCAGTGCCTTTTGTACTTATGCTTATGTTTAGCTGCCTACTTGAAGAATTTACACATCACAACTGTGTTTTATGAAAAAGAAAAAAAAAATTGGATCACAACTTCAGTCGCTCCATTCAGGCACAGCTTTGTAGTAAAGGTTTCTATTATAGCGCATTGAGATGTGGGAATACATTACAAGTGGGGATGAGAATCTGCTGACAGAAGACTTTGATGCAGGATACGACTCACACACACTTTCACAAATAAAAGGAAACCTGATTTGAGTGTGATGGCTGTGTGAGAGCTTGTTTTCATACCTTTTCAGGACAAAAATGTCCGGCCGTTGTTGGAAAACAAGAAAAGGAACTTTGAAAAGCTTGAAATCTTCAATCAAAGTGAAAAAGCAAAACTACGTCTCCTTGGTTGCTGAGGTTGGTTAGGCTTAGACAAATCTTATGACATATAGATGATTACACACGTATGTAAGACTCCCTTGTCCTTTACAGAAGCTCAATATGTCATTCAAACTGAAAAACTAAAACAATTTCAGTTACTGGGGTTAAGCTAAGGGTTATTCTTATAATATATAAATGCTCCCTTTACTTTTATTACAGCTTCCATTCTTTTCGGGAGTCTTGTTTTCAGCTTCTCAAAGAAATCTGCAGAGAATAGTTTCCTATCTCCAAAGTTTAGTATTACAAGTTGCATTTTCTGCAAACACATCCAGTGATGTTGAGGTCTGGACTCTGGGGTGGTCAGTCTATTTTTCTGAGAACACCAACAGCTTCTTTGTTTGATATGAAATTTTTCATAACTCAATGTCAGCATCCTTTCAGACCCATAGTGCTGAGTGGTCTTCTGACAGTGGAAGGATGGACAGAAACACCTGTGGATGTTTTCAGATCTGAAGCAGCTGGATTTTCTCCTCTTTCTCAAAGACAAAAGCTTTGAGTGCTTTTTATCTGATGAGGGCAGTTCTGATGGTCTACAGCATCTTGCATGGTCAATAGTAGTCTCATTTTCTCTATATGTTTTTTTTTTAACTCTAGGTCTGCAAACTATACACATATGTGTATGCGTGTGCATGGGACATAGATGTAATGTTAGCAGTGTATTTGATATGGGATATATTATCATTACATATGAACACAGTCTTAAATAAGACTTAAACATGTTTCAAACCATTTAAACCTCATCGTCTTTGGCAAAAGTCATGAGGCAGTCATGGGCTAGAGGTTAAGGAACCAGCCTTGTGACCAGAAGTTTGCTGGTTTGATCCTCTGAGCTGACAGCACATGATTGAAGTGCCCTTGAGCAAGGCACCCAACCCCCAACTGCTCCCCTGGCACTGTGGATAGGGCTGCCCTCAGCTGCTTCACTGCCCCCTAGTGTGTGTGTTCACTAGTGTGTATGTGTTGGGTCAAAATCCAGAGGTGAAATTTCTCCATGGTGGGACTAATAAGGGCCATTTAATCTAATTAATTCATTAAAAATGTCATGTATCATAAGATATTACTGCAGTGGTGAGTACCTACCAACAGTGGTCTCTGGAGGACAAACTTAAAACCAGTGACAGGTTTTGGGCGTCCAAGGCTCCTTAAATGCACCACAGCAACAAGGACTATCCTGTGTTCTCTGAAGAAGCAGAAGAGATATTGTGGCAAAAGCAACAGAAATTTGGTCTGAGGAACATGTTGAAGAATTCAAGATGTTGCCCTGGCTTGCAAGTCCCCTAGATGTGCAGGAACAACAAGTCCGATCCACAGCAGCTCCATCTTGCAATTTACAGGAATTTAAAGGATCTGCTGCTTTGGTCTTGGTGCCAGATACCACAGGGCACCTTCAGAGGTCTTGTAGAGTCTATGGCTCAGTGGATCAGAGCTGTTTTGGTGACATACTGTATGTATGACCAACAGCAATATTAGGCAGGTGGTCATAATGTTTTGATTTATAGGCATATATTGTCTACGTTTGAGGCGCTCTTACTTTCCAAGCTCCTTTTTGTTTTTCTTGTTTGTTACTTGCAGTGCGAATGCACCATGCTCTTTGCCCAGCCTGCACCATTGCTTTAGCTGCAAAAACAGAAGTACAATGTTGACAATAACATCCCAGAGGCTGTGGCATAATCATAATAATTACAGTAGCATGGGAGGTTGTGCACTGCGGCCTACGCAACATATGGTGATTGCAGTCATGTGTTGGTTCAGCAGCCCTTACTGCAACACAAACACACACTCAATGCACTCAATTCACATCCATGAACAGTTTCACATAATGTTTTCTGTCTCGCGGGTTCGCTGCCACACAGCGATATCATGTTTGACTGTAAACATCGGTGGTGAATATGCGGTAAAGCCATTGTATCACCCTCTGTGCAAATCCATGACTTAATTAATTACAAGTTACTCCTCTGTGTCTTCACACGCACATATTGACACGTACGGACACAAACCGTTCCTGGCTTAATTAATTGCAACAACTCCCACTTGATGCACCTGTTTGCTTGACTGCACTCGACATTCTGCACTCAGAGTTTAACTCTATGCAACTGAAAGACATATAACTTACCTCTATGAGCCGTTCTTCTCATGTAATTAATGTAACGTTCGTTTACAGTGATGATGTGGGGTACTGTATTATTTAATGTTGGTCTACATGATAACACATGGATCAATCTACCAAAATACCTCAAACTGTGGTCTAACAACATATAAGAAAAGAATTTAGACCCATAGATATTTGCCCCCTTTGATATCCATAGGCTGCTAACACAAAGAGTTGCAGTCTGTAGGCATTTTAAAGCAGGAAGTGAGGCTACTTCCCTGCATCTCATGGCCTCATTGTGAGCAATTAGATCCCATTGGTTTGAAGAAAGTATGTACCCAAGTCTAAAAATGTGTGTAACATTGAGAACTGTCATTACTGAAACATCCTTTTTTTCTGGTTAAATAAACGTATTTGTGTTTCAATTAAAAATATTATGACTTATAGACTTTGCAGCTGTTCTGAGCTGTGTATGCTAGTCTTGTAATGACTAGCTTTTTTGACTTATGCTCCAAATTAGCTCAAATTGTCACAACTGAAACAACCAAAGCTATGATTGTTTTGCTAGTGATGAAATGAAATGTTCAGTCATATGTTTTAGTGAAATAAACAGACAGACTTTGACTGAAGCAACAGGTTAGAAGAACATGGTACTGCGTGATGCAGCTGACCATTACCCCAAGAGACTGGCTGTTCCTTCCATTTATTTTGATCTAACATTTGCTCCCTCTCTAACGACCTGGACTGACATTAACTCAGACTGTAACTGACTAGACTGAAAGAAGCCTGTCTCAGCCAGGTAACATTAAAGACGTGTTTTGTACTGTACATAAGGTGTGTTATCTGGCTTATTTGTAGCATAAAGTAATACCTAAAACTGCTGTTACAGATGTTGTCATGACCTTTTTCTACAACTGCTTGTCGACACACACACTTAATGTATTAAGTATCCACTGGCTTGTGTGCATTCACCACTCAGTAGTGCATGCATACATTAGAAACAGTACTGGTATCGCCATCATAGATACGTTGTATGGACAAAAGTATTAGGACACTTACACTTTACACCTCCAGGCACTTTTATGACATCCCATTAAGCATTACTACAAAGTTACAAAGTCCCTCCTTGGAGCAGTTTCCACTCCTCTGGGAAGCATTCTGCAAGATTTTGGAGAATTTCTTTGGGAATTTTTGCCCTTTCATCCAGAAAAGCATTTGTGAGGTCAGACACTGATGTTGGACAAGAAGGTCTGACTCACAGTCTCTGTTCTAATTCATCCCAAAGGTGTTTGATGGGGTTGAGGTCAGGACTGTGCAGGCCAGTCAAGTTCTTCCAAACCAAATTCACCCAGCCATGCCTGTATGGACCTTGCCTTGTGCACTGGGGCTCAGTCATGCTGGAACAGAAAAGGTTCTTTACCAAACTGTTCCCACAAAGTTGGAAGCATGCAATTGTCCGGAATATCTGCCTATGTCTTATGCTGAAGCGTTAAGATTTCCCTTCACTGGAGCTAAGAGGTCTAGGCCAACCCCTGAAAAACAACTTCATAGCATCATCCCTCCTACACCAAACTTTGTGCCTCAGCACTCGACAAACCGCTCTGTAACTTTACATTGTCTGACATTTAACGGCTGAGTCGCTGTGGTTCCTAAATGTATGCACTTTTTAATAATACCACTCACAGTTGATTGTGGAATATCTAGCAGCGAAGAAATTTTACAGTCTGATTTCTTGCAATGATGGCATCCTATTATAGCTCCATGCTCAAAGTTAGTGAGCTGTTAGACCAACCCATTCTTTCACAAATGTTTTTAAAGGCAGATTGCACGGCTAGGATCTTGATTTTATACACTTGTGGCAGTGGGACTGAATGAAACACCTGAATTCAGTGATTAAGAGGTCTGTCCCAATAGTGATAATAACCAGACAAGGGAATGTCTCTAAAGGCTCCCTCACAGAACATTATAACATGAAATGGTTATGCATAACAGAGATGGTGAGTAATGAAGCACAGTTACTTCAGTAGATTATTTTAGGTATCTGTAAGGGAGGCGGAGTCTTCCTTTACCACTTTTCACACTCTATAAAATATGAGGATCAGCAGATCATAATGTTACATATTAACAAATAAAAGAAAAGGTCTCATGCATCTCAAGCAAACTTAAAAAGCGAGTGTGCACCAGTGTCCAGTTATCCCATCCACAGGTAAGTTGTCATACTATGTGGGGTAAGATGTCACATAATTATTCAAATGAAAGAAATTCATTTTTATTGTTTTTTTTTTTATTAATTTTTTTACTTAACTTTCAAAATAACATGCCACTTCAGCAAAAGAAAGCTTGATTAATAATTGAACATGATTCATTATTAATCACTGCATCATGTAACGCCGGGAAGCAAGGAGGCAGACGCGTGTGCGAAGAGAAGCGAGGTTTATTAAGTGCAAATCCATAATCAGGGTCAGAACAGTCCATGGTCAGAGAGCCAATACGGAGAGCAGGAGGGACAGACAAAAATGAACACA
The DNA here is from genome assembly GCF_015220715.1 of Pygocentrus nattereri. Classification (NCBI taxonomy): domain Eukaryota; kingdom Metazoa; phylum Chordata; class Actinopteri; order Characiformes; family Serrasalmidae; genus Pygocentrus; species Pygocentrus nattereri. The sequence goes on from NC_051229.1 coordinate 31,603,792, forward strand.
GAGCTCCAAACAGGACAGAAATAAACAAAACTCTTCAAACAAAACATACACTTCAAACACAAACCTTAGATCAAACAGCACATACAAACAAAGACCAGCAAACACAGGGTTTAAATACAAACAAGGATAACAAGGGACAGGTGGGAAATAGGTGGAAACGATCAGGGGCGGAGTCACGAAACAAGGGGGCAGGATTGCGAAAACTAAATCAAAGAAGCACATGGGTTACCGGGAAGTAAACACAACACGAGCACATGGGGGAGTGGGAGGAACCAATCGTGACACATCAGTCTTGGAGCTGGGCTTGTCAAAACAGTCCCAACCACAATGACTGGAAAATCATTTCAAACAAAACAAATTTTAAGCATTTAAAGAAAACTATAATGCTATCTGCATGCTTTTTGCCAGCAGGTCCAGACTAACCAGGCACTAATCAGTCCCTAATCAGACTCAACAGAATCACATTTCTGACATTGTGAATGGCCAGGCATCATATGTGACAACTTGCCCCAAAATCACTGAGACAAGCTGAACCAAATTGCCATTTGTGCTGTTTATGTTACTAACTTAGTGCAGGATATTAGCAAAAGTATAACAAGACACTTCATTGTCCTCTCTACTAAGTACAAACAAAGGTAATTATGAAGATTTTATCTAGAAAAAGTTTTTTAAAAATGTAATGTTCAATTTTTTTTACTTCAGAATGTGGAAAAGAATGTGAGTGAGTCCTGTCTTTCCCAGACAAGACATCAGACCAAGTAGATACACAAAACTAGGAGGAGAGTGTGGGGAACAAACTGATTCAGGGCACAAATTAACACTGACTTTGTATGTTATTATACAAGGTCAAGTGGCGTGAGCTTATGGCCACATCACCATATTTCCTAGCCATGGTCTCCCACCAAATTTCGAGCGATCTGTCGGTGTTTTAAAGAGATTTGTGCCAAATAGAGTTTTCAGAATGCAAGTTTTGTCACATACTGAGCTGTTTGTGCAAATCATGAAATCTAACCTTTCATTACTTTAATCACCATCTTGTGCCAACAACATAGCGCCATTCGAAGCATGTGACAAGCTCACAGCAAGTGCTAGCTGGGCTTAAGTACGGCTTCCACACTGCAGGGTTAGTTGTTAAGTGATACTTTTTTAATCCCACAAACGGGGAAATTCCACCTCCGCATTTAACCCATCCATGAAGTGAAACACCACATACACACTAGTGAGTACACACACACTAGGGGGCAGTGAGCACACTTGCCCGGAGTGGTGGGCAGCCCTATCCACGGCGCCCAGGGAGCAATTGGGGGTTAGGTGTCTTGCTCAAGGACACCTCAGTCATGGACTGTCGGCACTGGGGATCAAACCAGCAACCTTCTAGTCACAGGGCCAGTTCCCTAACCTCCAGCCCACGACTGCCCCAGTTACAGTGCATTACTAACTAAATTAAGCCTTTAGTAAACAAAGTCAAATAAAGTAAGTTTTGTCTTTTTGTTCCCTTCATTTACACATATATTAAGACTGAAAAGACAAAACATCTACATTTTTTTCTTCTGGATTTTCTTCTACTTTATTAGTATCTGTCATGATGTATGCAGTCATGGATGTGCACCTTTAACCCTCAGTGAAATATAGGCTGTTCTTAAAAATTGAATAAGAAATAGTTTTTAAAGAATTGCGTTTGATTTTTCTTTTACTTTAAGTACATTTAGCAGCACTTTTATACTGCTACCTGACTAAAAAATAAACGTCATCGTTCAACTTTGATTTCTTTGCTAGATTACTTTTACTTAAGAAAGGGTCTTGTGTATTTCTCTGCTGAAAACACTGCCTGATACCTGAGACATTGTTTTGCACTGTTAGAAATAAAGGTTCCATGCAGGTACACAACTCGTTCTTCAAGGTACAGACAGTGTACACATTCCCTCAAAGGTACAACAGTGGTTTTAACATCCAATTGTGTACCTTTAATAAGTTTTTCCTAGTGGAAAAGTACATATTTGAATCTTTTTATAAACTAATGTTTTAAAACAGAACCATTTAATAAAAAGCCTGGAGACGAGACGGGGGTGTGTGGAGTCAGTACAACTTAGAAAATATGATTTCAGTGTCAATATGGTTCAGTTATGTTCCCTGACTAAAGGTACAGAGATGTACCCCTGAGGGTCCCACCACAGTGATAAGAAGGGTACTGCCCCAGTGACAGCGTCACACCTTTTTTTCTGAGAGTGTGAGAAAGTTTTGGGTAAAAAAACACTTTTGGTAAATCAGTCCATCCCATTCATGTAGGGCATCCTAAGGCAAAGTCAGTGATTAAGAAACGTTTTTCTTTATTTACTACTATTTTACCGTCATTAACTTTACATACAATGCATTCAGAAAGTCTTCAGACCATTTAACTTTTTTCACATTTGATTTTGCTTTTATGTGTCTTTTACTGGGACGAGGCTGCTGTCTGGCCACTCTGCCATAAAGTCCAGACTGGTGCAGTGCTGCAGTGATGGCTGACCTTCTGGAAGATTCTCCAATCTGCACACAGGACCTTTGGAGTTTGGGTTCTTGGTCACCTCTGTTACAAAGGCCCTTCTCCCCTGATAGCTTAGTGTGGTGGGCAGTCAGCTCTAGGAAGAGTTCTGGTGTTTCCAATTAAGAATTAAGTGCTCTTGGGAACTTTCAGTGAAGCTCCAGATCTGTGCCTACATACAATCCTGTCTCTGAGCTCTACAGGCAGCTCTTTCCTCCTCATGGTTTGGTTGTTGTTCTGAAGTGCATTTATACCTTTTATAGTCAGGTGTGTGTCTTTGCGAATCACATCCAATCAACTGAGTTTACCACAGGTGGACTCCAATCACGGTGTAAATACATCTCTAAGATAATCAAGAGTCATGGACTGGAGGTTAGGAATCCAGCCTCGTGACCGGAAGGTCGCCGGGTCGATCCCCAGAGCCAACAGCACATGACTGAGGTGTCCTTGAGCAAGACAATTAACCCCCAACTGCTCCCCGGGAGCTGCGGATTGGGCTGCCCACCGCTCCGGGCAAGTGTGCTCACTGCCCCCTAGTGTGTGTGTGCTCACTAGTGTGTATGTGGTGTTTCACTTCACAGATGGGTTAAATGCGGAGGTGAAATTTCCCCATTGTGGGACTAATAAGGGTGTCTTAATCTTAAAGAGAAACAGGGAACCCCCAGAGGTTTCATTTCAAATGCCATGGCAAAGTTTCTGAATACTTTTGTCCAAGTAAAATTTTTGTTTTTCCTTTTAAATATGTGCAAAAAAAATGTGCAACAATTTCTGAAATTCTGTTGCCACTGAAAGAGTCTGAAGAATTTCCGAATGCACTCTGGTTCTTATGATACGAGTGGCAAGAATTCGGAGACTGTAACTTTCCCTACACTGAACCTTTTCACATCAAACCACGCTGAATGACTTTGTTCACATCTCAACCACTGAATTTCGCAGAAAACATGTAACAAGCATGTTCAAAAATAATGATATATAATGATCATAATTTGTGATGCTATAAAAGCGCAACGCTTCATTGTGATTGTGAAGAATTCCCTACAGCAGTTCCCACAAGAGTATGTCTAAGCCAAGACCCTTTCAGCCACCTTTAATATCAAAAGTGCATGGAATAAACATATTTGCGTTTGGAAAAACTCCAGCAGTCTCAAAGAACATGTGAACAGGAAAAATCATGAAAATCTCAAGTGACTTTCCCCAGTGATTATGGTGTTTTTGTTTGTTTAGCCAACCTAATACTATCCAGTCAAACTGAAAATCTGTGCTGCGTATAGAGGAACGAATGTGCTAATAGGATCTTGTTCTGGTTCACTTCAGAGAGCGGCGACTTCCCTGAAAGTCTGCAGTAGCACTGAGCTTTAATTACCTACGGACAGATTTGATCAGTTTACCTTGATAAAACCTCCAGCGGGGGAGGGTCACTCGCTTACAGGTCCCTCCTAAATCTGCTTCCTTTTATTCCGAGTTAGTGAGAGAGAGAGAGAGAGAGAGAGAGAGAGAGAGAGTGGCTGATTAAGGAAGTGAGCAAGGTGGACAGCAACACTTTTAATGAGCTGCCTCGCGGGCGGGAGTGATTTAACGGGTGTTAAATTTTTCAAATGCTGAATGCAGGCGAGCTCTTTCCTCTCCATGTCATGCAACAGGCCTGCTCTTCCTTTCATTTATTAATGTGTCTCATTACAGAACGGCTGTTGTGAGTTCTCATTGAGGAGAGCCCGTTACTTGTAAGTCGTGGACCAGCCTCCTGTGTGTGTGTGTGTGTGTGTGTGTGTGTGTGTGTGTGTGTGTGTGTGTGTGTGTGTGTGTGTGTGTGTGTGTGTGTGTGTGTGTGTGTGTGTGCATCTGTGCACCTCCTGCTATCCTATGTGAGAACTTCATCACACTGAAAAAGGAGGTGAGAAAATGAGTTCCGTGTATGTGTGTGTGCAAGAGAGTGTGTGTTCCTGGCTCAACAAGAATAAGATTATATATATATATATATAAAATAAAATTAATAAAATATAATCTAAATATTGTATATAATAAAAATATAAAAGTCAATATATTTGTAACATTAACAAATAATTAAATATAAAACACTCTATGTATAACCACAATAACAAGATATATAAACACATATCTATATGTTATAATACACTATATAAAACAACATCTAAACACATAACAATATTAATCATATTTTAATATATGCATATTTTTTTATATAATACACTATATATATTATATATAGCAACATTACCAAGCTATCTGAATATACAGTATATTATATGTAAGAACGTTAACGATGTATAAAAGTCTATTTGACATATATACCAACAATGACAAGACATTTAAGCACATAATGTGTTATGTGTAACAATATCAAAATATATATCACTATAAACTTCCCAGAAAACAAATTAGTCCACTTGCGTGCTTAAGCTCGTAGTAACGTCAAGCTTTTGCAGATGGTGTTGAATGAGGAAGAATGAGATATAAATAGAGGTGTGCAACAGTATTCATTGGTACAGTTAATGTCTCATTCAATAGTATGAAGGAAGAGGCTGAGTTTGCAAATGTATCGAAGTGTACAGGCATATAGGTGTATCAGCAGCAGCAAAAATCCCAATCGATAGGAAATTCCTGCCAAATTTGTTGCCAAAAGATGAAACTGATGGACAGGGAACACCAGTATGTTTCGCGGCTTGTGAATAAAAATTGCTTCCCAGCAAGAAATGCTTCTAGGAGTCAATGCAGGTCCTTCACAACCAATTTCTGAAAGAACACATTGCATGAAACTGCATACCACAAACCTATAGTTCAGAGTGGCACACAAGAGGCCTTTGCTCACTTCTGCTCACAAAGTTGCCCAATTACAGCAGCCAAAGAATTGGACCGTTCATGACTGTAACCATGTTATCTGGTCAGATGAATCGTGTTTCAGCCTGTATGTGAATGCGCAGGCATCGTGTTCATCGTAGACCTCAGGAAGCCTTCAATCAGGACTGTGTGCAAGGTGTAGTGAAAGTGGGGGCTCTGTGTTGTTGTGCGGGTGTTTTAATTTCACGTAAATGGGTCCTTTGGTTGAGGTGAGAGTAAATTTTAACCACAGTGCCAACACTGAGCTGCAACATAGCATCCCTGTATTCCAAAATAACAGTAAATTGAATAAAGACTCAAAGACGCTTATTCTAGATCTGAAGGATAACAAGATAAAACCACAATTGCTCATAATGTGGAGCTTCTCCTCCACCTTGTATCTCATTTAAAATGTGCTGATGACATTTTACTTTCTTAACGTGCTTCTACACTTTATTGAGATCTTTGTGGACACTCTATAAACAACTGACGAAATTGAGGCAAAAGGCCTGAGAACATTGCCTCTGCTCCAGTCATACCACCCATGCTAAGTGATGATTTAACATTGCACCACTCTCGCTCATTCTGTATGTTCATTTCAAATGCTTGGCCCCCTGGGTCCCTCTTATTATAATCATTATTCATCCAGGAATTGATTTTCTCCATACTCACTGTATTTTGACTTTATTGGCTTAATACTGAGTGCTATAATCTTCATATGTCACTTAGCTTGTAATGACATGCTTATTATGGTTTCAGGAAAGCATATAGCATGTGGCAATATTGATTCAGTTCTGTGGAGAAATGAAAGCTGGACAAACTGGGGTAATAAATGTATTTAAAGCCCTGACCAGAAGCTTTTATACACCAGGGTTTGCTAGCAATTTTTAGTGCTATTTATATTGTTGTAATAAAATAAAGGCACCAAAAAAGGTTTTTCAGTGTGATGCCATTGAAGAACCCCTAAGAAACTATAATGGATCAATGGATGGTTCTTTAAAGAACTACTGGTAACACTTTATTTAAAGGCTGCCTTCATAGGGACTTTAAAACATAAGTACAGAATAACATGCTTATAAAGGAATATTTGACTATTCAAAAATAGCTTACTCCAGTCATTGCAAGACGGTAAAAGATGTTTTAATAATAATAATAATGACTGTACTGACACAGAGGCCCTTAAACTAAAGTGAGGGACATTTATTCCATTTATATCTCTGGTACAAAGCATTATTGCCAGATAGTGGAACTTATAAGGCAGAGAATATGATGTCCCTTTGTAGGCAGCCTTAAAATCAAGTGCTGTCAATCCACTTTTGCAATGAGACAATCCAACGTCTAAGCCAAGAACCACTAAATGAACTTTTATTCTTTAGAGCATTGAGCCATTTATGAATGGAAACCTTAGAGCCTTTTCATAGAGCAAGAGCCTTTTCAACTGTTTCAACGAACCTATGTATAATATTTCCAGTAACATTCCTTGTTCAAATATCTGTAAAATTCTTTGCTGCTGTTTTGCAGTCACCCACCCTCATGTCGTGCTTTTGTTTCTTTGTTGTGGTTTTTTTTACATCTTTGGCTCCATTCGAGTAAAAAATGCTTTTTCTTCATCAGCGGCCCTGATTGAATCACGTTCAGCTCCAATAACCAAGCAGAAAATGTGATGGAGGGATGGCTGGAGAGGAGGCAGGGAGAAATGGGTTAAGTGCTGTGGGTTTAATGGAAGATGGCATAGGAGATCTCCTCCACAGCACCGATTCAATACTGTGCATCATGGTTTTTTCATCAGCGCCCGCTTAGACAGGCACTTATTGTTTACTCTTTGTTCTGTTTGTCCAACAACATGCTTGGAGTAGGAACTCGACAGAACCGTTGTGATTTTGGAGACAGTGAGTGCCCCAAAGCATGGAACAATCCTTTACCACGAAGGGAGCAGTCGATCAGCCAAGTTGACATCAGACATGTTTGGTGTGTGATGCTCGTTTAGGTTGCCACTGGAGCTACAAAGCTAATACCAAAGCGCACCCTGTAAAAAGGTGTGTACTTAAGTACATCGATAGTAAAGAGAATACTAAAAGTACCTTTTTACTTCATCATTTTTTTAGAAATATACGCTGTAAAAAAGCTGATAAAAGAACAAGATGTTTTTTTTCTCAAAAGCTGCTTTTGTATATTATCCTTGTCATTTGTTTAACCCAGGTGTGTCTGAGACACAGTGGTAGACAGTAACTTAGTAAATGTATTTAGTTTCTGTACTTTAGTATTTTTTCTGTATCTGTACTGAAGTTTTTCCATTCTGGGCGACTTTTTCCTTTCACTCCACTACATTTCAGAGTCTAATATCCAACTTTTTCCTCCGCTACATTTTGAGAAATCTGTCGTTCCTTTTGGTTTCTGTGTGTATAAAAACATAACATGTCAAAACGAAAGAAGCGCAAAGCCAGAGCACCAATCAGGGCCCAGTGGTCACTTTGTTTAGAGCTGGTTTTGACCTGTTGGTCATACCGACCCAGTGCAGCACGTGGTTCAACGTCAGCGCAGCAGCGTCAAACTTTGGGAGAGTCTGTTCAACATAAATGATGAACTAACCTAACTTTGTGTAAATAGAGCACAATATAGAAATATGTCCACATATGCAGTCGAGACTGATGCAGCTTTTTTCTGAATTTCTACAAACACCATTTCATTTTATAGTAAATTAGTTTGGGCTGGTTTATGTTTATGAACAGAGACCTACAGATCAACATAGTAATGATCACCTGAAATGAGTTCATGAAGCCAGTCTGGTTATAAAAATGATAACAGGACATCAGAGCCAGAATTACTCTTTTAGTACTTTTACTTTATACTTAAGTACATTTGAAGGTAAATACTTTAGTACTTTTACTCAAGTGGAGGTCTAAAGGGAGGAACTTCTACTTTTACTGGAGTAATATTTACCTTGGGTGTCTCTACTTTAACTCAAGTACATGATTTGTGTACTTCGTCCACCTCTGCCGATCTTCTCTGCAAAGAGCCGGTGTGGCTGCAGGTTTTCATCTCAAACAGGCTGGAGCTCACCTGATTGCCAGGGCCCACCAGCAGGCCCAAAGTTTTATTGCACACTTCTATAACCTAAGAATAACTCAACCAGTTTGCATTGAAGTCTCTGTAGTTATTGAATAATGAGCTGTAGTGTGTAATAAGCCTGGGAGTTTCAGAGATTAACCAACTTTCATTAGTTTTTTCTAACATTAGACTGGCTATAAAAGTGATTTTTTATTTTTTCAGAAAAATAAAAAAACAGAAAGTAGCCTTTATTGCAGCCATCAGCAGAAAGTCATCTTATTTTCCAGTCTAGTCATGTTAGTGTGGTAAAATAATGTAGTATTAGGAGTCTTGCTCAGGGATGTTTATTGGTCAGTGTACGTGTCTATGCAAGGAATCAAACACCAGTCTTGCTGAGTGGAGGGAAGAGGTCCTACCTGGCATGCTATACAAACTGCAAGCAAATGACCAGAATGGTAGTCGCTGCTGATGGAACAAAACCTCATCTCCATTTTTGACATTTTCTAGTTTTTGATATAATTTGAAAGAACCTGTTGTTCTTTACGCTGTGTGTGAATTTCATGATGAATGGACAAACAGCAATGGCTAAAACTGACTTGCTGGAACTGTCTGGTTCCATTGACTTCTGTAAGCTTACCATTTTGGAGATATGAGGTTTTGATCAGACAGGAGTGTAATGTTTTTATTGCCACACACAGCATGTCTACTCAAGTATTTAACCTCTTATGCTCATGGGTATATTTTGTTTTTTTCATCTGAATTTACACACCCACATCATATAAATAAATCTATGGGTTTTTTTTGTTTGTTTTATGATCACACATTTTTACAGCATTTGGCTGACGCTCTTATCCAAAGATTCTTACAATTTGATCATTTTACACAGGTAGGCCAAGGTTAGGA
>NC_051229.1:31618098-31695598 GCF_015220715.1 Pygocentrus nattereri
AACAATGCTAGCAAAACCTCTATAGAGTCTCTGCACACTCTCTCTAGAAAAGGAGTGGAGATGTAAGGCAGGTATGAACAGACTGTGTTCAGCAAACCATTAAATTGCATAGACTGTGGAATAGCGGAGGAGCGGAGGAGCACGATGACCCAAAAAGTCTGCAAGAACAAAGGCGGTCTTCTCGTCCCCTAAAAGATGCCTGGGCCTGATCAAGTGAAGCATAGAGTATACTCTCTCCCCCAGATGTATCAGATGTCTCAATTATAATAAGGACCATTCATCAACCTAACTGCGGGCCATTCAAAAAATGCCAGTAAAAACAGGGCACTCCTACAGCCACCTTTATGAGTAACCTTCATTACCATGGCAACTTCTGTCCTCTGTTCTGACTGACAGCAGTGAAGGAGTTGGCCTATGCTCACATTTTTTGATTATTGCTGTAATTATTGTTTCTGTATGACTTTTATTTTATTACACCATCTGTCTTGAAAAGACTGAAGACTCTAAACAACCGTTATTTTGTGTTGAATGTTGAAATGGCTTTACATTTAGAAAGCAAAGTTTAACACTTGGGACTTGATTTGGCACTTGAATCAGGAATTGTCTCTACTTGTCACGATTGCCCCCCCCCCAGTCCTGTCCATGTGTTCATGTTGTTTTGGTTTAGCCCATGTGCATTTGTTTTGGTTTCCTAGTCCGGCTCATGACTTTCCTGTCTTAATTTGGGATCTAACTCATGACTTTCCTGTCTTAATTTGGGATCTAACTCATGACTTTCCTGTCTTAATTTGGGATCTAACTTATGACTTTCCTGTCTTGATTTGGGATCTAACTCATGACTTTCCTGTCTTAATTTGGGATCTAACTCATGACTTTCCTGTCTTAATTTGGGATCTAACTCATGACTTTCCTGTCTTGATTTGGGATCTAACTCATGACTTTCCTGTCTTAATTTGGGATCTAACTCATGACTTTCCTGTCTTGATTTGGGATCTAACTCATGACTTTCCTGTCTTAATTTGGGATCTAACTCATGACTTTCCTGTCTTAATTTGGGATCTAACTCATGACTTTCCTGTCTTGATTTGAGATGTCACTCATGTCTTTCCTATCTTGATTTGGGACTTATGACTTTCCAGTCTTGATTTGGAATTTGTCTCATGACTTTTCTGTCTTGATTTGGGATTTGTCTCATGACCCATCTTAATTCTGGACTTGACTCATGACTTTCCTGTCTTGATTTGGAACTCATTTCTTGTCTTTCCTGTCTTGATTTGAGACTTTCTACTGAACTTGCATATTTTGATTTGAAACTTTAGACTGCCTGCCTTAATTTAAAACTTATTTATAATGTACTCGTTACCTGTAGCACAATTTGTTCCCACATTTAGCTGACAGTGTTGCTGGCACTGGGTGATGATGATTGCACATAAATTACAAGTGCAAAAAAATCCACTTTGACTGTATTGAGTGGAGTCATATGACCATGGATCGGATATGTATCTGATCTAAAACCTCGTCTGAAAGTGGCTCAGATTTAATTCAGAAAAGATTTGGTTTTTGCATTGGATGGATGTGTCACATGCCGTGTGATGGATGATGTCACATGCTGTTTGATGTCTCAAGTGTTGCAGCAGCAGCAGCTTGGAACAAACACGAACCCGAGGCTGAATCCACCACACCTGTGACGCTCATAATTCAAAGGCTTAATTTGTAATTTCCTGCACTAATTCCCCATCTCTCCCAACGTCTAACTCTGTCTGTTTCTGCCGCTCGCCTGCACCCAAAACGTCAATTCAGATGAAACGGGCTCTGTCCCCGGTGTGCAGTGCCTCCGCCCCACACCCCCTTACCTTCTCCCCTTCAGCGAGGAGGGGAGGTTCATCTGTCATCTCTGTATCCGCACCCGCTCCTGCTCCTCCACCGACTCCTCCCGGGCTCCGCTCTTCATTCTTTTTCTTAGCACATCTCTGTTTCATCCTTCCTTCTTGTTAACAATCTTGATTCCTTCCTGTTGAATGTGATCGAGCAGAAGGTCAGCATAGCTTATGTTCAAACATATGTCAGACTATTATAAGTACAATAAAATAAGGTCACAGGAGTAGTGCAATCATGAAGCAAATAACAGCTAGTCTATTTGAACTTAACTTTGAAAGTCACAGTGAGAGGTGTAAGGTGTTAAACTGCTTTGAAAATAGTATTACTATAGTAATGCACTTGGGGTCCAAGCACTAGAAAAAGCCTGCTGTTTTTTATTATTGCTATTATTAATAGTAGTAGTAGTTGTTGTTGTAGTAGTAGTAGTAGTAGTTGTTGTTGTAGTAGTAGTAGTAGTACTAGATACACCTACTTTCCTACTTCTACCCACTGACCACTCTATAAGGTCCACCTACTTTATAATGCACAAGTACACTGCTAGGTTATCCATTGCCAACATACCCAACTAAGAGCAGCTCTGTGGCCAGAAACTAACCACTGATGAAAGGCACAAATTGTGCTTCAGCAGATGGTCTGTAATCCCAAATTGGAGCTAAAATTCAGAAATTTCCAGTAAAATGATCAGTGAGTGTAGAACTGAGACTTTTGATTCTTGCTTTGCACATGTTCTTCTTTTTTGTTCATTGTCTTTTCTCAGTAAGGGCTTCTTAACAGTGGCACATCCTTTCAGACCCACAGCATTGAGTTGTCTTCTTCGAATGGAAGGATGGCTGTGGATTTTTCAGATTTCTCAAAGAAGTGAGTGCTCTTTATCTGAAGGGGATAGCTTTGGTGTCTACCATGTCTTACATGGATATACATGGAGTCCCATTTTCTCTGTAGCTTTTAATAATTTTTTGATCTTCAGTTTTTACTTCACTTATTTGCCTTTGACTTCCCCCTTTCTTACGCAAGCAGATTTTCAAAAACACTATTTTAAGACACATACGCTGGAAATGAATTAAGGTCTTATTCTTTGCTTAGTAAAGCTCAAATCAGACACCAGTGTATTCACCATGAATTAAGGTTTATTCATTATAACCTGTTTTAATACGTAACTGGTGGTCTGCTATGTGAAACCACTAGTAATCACATAATAAATTGCAATAATGCCCACTAAACACTCTATGAAGCCCTTGTTATACAAGTTATTGAGTATGAATTATCATCTAAATTCACATCTTATAAATAAAATGGGCATTTGGATTCTAAATGTTCAATGTAGCATCAGCTGATTGCATCCGAGCTAATACAGTTTAGTCTCTAATACGTCAAGATGTGTTCCATATTCTAAAGTGCAGATTTAGTCCTCAAGTTCACAAGTTTAATGACAAATCTAATACCTATTTATAAGTAATATACCAACCTGTAGAGATCTAATGCTGCCCATTAGACACTAACAAGACACTAATGTTGACGATGATAATACCTGCTCAATAGCGTACATACCAATGTCTTAACAAAGGGTGTAGTGTTAGTTTTTTTATTATTATAGCTTATAATGCAATCATTAGGGATGGTCACAACAAACACCTCCAATTATCTACTAATACAGGTCATAACAACTAAAGCTTAGTTGTTAGCTTAGTATTCATGCAAATTGAATAATCTGTTTAGAAGTGTCTAATTGGACCTTTCTTGAACAAATAATAAGCCTTTAATGCACCACCGTGATACTGGCTTTTATTATAGCCCATTTCCTTAGAAATATCTATGTATCTAGTATGTTCTACACAAGACAAACAAACAAAACATTAGAAAGAGAAAGTTGTGAACTCACTGAAGCTTAATTGGTTTAAGAAACCCAGTTTAAGGCGTTTGAATGCCAAAGTGGTTGCAGACTGTTGGTAGTGGCTGCTAAAGGGGGATGCTATAGTGTTCCAGGTGGTTGCTAAGGTGTTGCTAGGCAGTTGCTAAGGTATGCTATGTGGCTGCTAAGGTGTTGTTGGGCAGTTGTTAAGGTATCCCAGGTACTTGGTAAAGTGCTGCTAGCCCATAACTATTATGTATTAGTTGGATGATAAAGTGCTGCTAGAGGGGTGCTATAGTGTTCCAGGCAGCTGTTAAAGTGTTGCTAGGCAGCTGCTAAGGTATGCTGGATGGTTGCTGAAGTGTTAGCTTGGCAGTTGCTACAGTATCCTAGGTATTGCTAAGGTGTTGCTAGGTTATCGTTACACTTTCACAGTTGGATGCTATGGCTGTTGGTATGGTATCCTAGGTGTTTGCTAAGGTTTTGCTAGACTGTCGGTATGGTATCCCAAGTGGTTGCCAAGGTATTGTCATGCAATTGCTATGGTATTCCAAGTGGTTGCTAAAGTGTTGCTAGGCTGTTGGTATGGCATCCCAAGTGGTTGCCAAGGAATTGCCAGGTGTTTGCGATAGTATCCCAGGTGCTTGCTAAGGTTTTTCTAAGCTGTTGCTATAATATCCCAGGTGGTTGCTAAGGTGTTTCTAAGTGGTTGCTGTAGTTCCCCAGGTGGTTACTAGGGGTGTGTGGGGGTGTGTGTGTTATGTATGTGTCGTGATGTCCAAAAACATTTGGCTACAATATACATACTGACTGCGGTGGACTAAGATGTAGAGGTTTATGGTATATAATAGTGTATATGATGTTGAACAGTCCTCCATTCATTTACTATGGGGAAAAATATTTGAATAATAATTGCATGAAGATTGTAAGTACTGGTTAAAAAAGCACAAGCACACTTTTTTTGAACATAGAATAATAATAAAAAATAAAGAAACAAATAATAATAATAATAATAATAATCAGAAGAACATGAATCAGAAGACTATGCAGAATGTCTTTCTCAAACCAACTGAATGAACATTCTTCAGAAATGTTTAATGCACTTTAGTTCCAGCTTATTAAAGTAGTAATGAGTAAATTAAGTTAATTATGGTTTAATAAAGGCAGTAAAAGAGGTATTCAATACCCGTGTATATTAAAGGTTTATCTTTATTTGTGATGGAAGTAGGCCAGGCTGTTATTTCAGTCTGACTTCACAAAAAAAAAACAACCAATTTGCTCTGCTGACTTGTAGAGTTTTTCGAAGTGTGTCGTAAAGCTGACAAGTGTTTCACTCCATAAACATGATCAGCGCTAATTCAATTCCACTCAATTATAGTTTATTTATATAGCACTGTTTATAATAGAATATGCCATAGCATGGCTTTGGTACTGTTTTTCCTTTTATGCAGCTATTTCTTTAAAGATTAAATGGGTTGATAGCAGAGAACAAGATGAGTAGAGACAGACAGCGGGAGAGAGAAAGAGCAGAATATAAAAAGAGAAAGCAAAGAGGAATCATTTCATATGATGAGAAGCCATTCTTTGATGTTGTTTGTTTGTGTGTGTGTGTGTGTGTGTGTGTGTGTGTGTGTGTGTGTGTGTGAGTGTCATTTGAATATCACACAGTGCACGCTTTGCCTGGACACACACTCTGTCTGGAGGCGCCTTTTGTGTGCGAGTGATTAAAGCAGGTGGTGTGCTGCGATGTGTTTGTTAACGACATCACGCATTTAAAAAGCTGTCATTCGTCCGTCTGCGCCGAACATTTGTTTGCTGTGCTGAGGAGACCTCAGTGCATATACAATACTCTGCATAAGTTTAACCTAAATAAGTTGATGAGGGGAAGTGTTTGGTTTTGGATTATTTGAGCTCATGAGTGGAATACTACTCCCAGTTGAGCCATCCATGCTCCACCCACAAATGTGGTCTTTCATAGCAACTGTGCACTTTTTACTGATTATTTTCCTGTACAATTTAACAAGTATTGCAGGTGTACTGAACCATTTTTCAATAAAAGTAACAGACAAATAGTTACAGAATTCAGTATTTTTCACTAAGGCTAGCTAGCAGTGGTGGACAAAGTACACAAAACATGTACTTGAGTTAAAGTAGAGACGCCCAAGGTAAAATATCACTCCAGTAAAAGTAGAAGTTCCTCCCTTTAGACCTCCACTTGGGTTGAAGTACTAAGTATTTACCTTCAAATGTACTTAAGTACCAAAAGTAAAAGTACTAAAAGAATAATTATGGTTCTAATTCCTATTATTAACTCATTTCAGGAGAAAGTCCTCCAGCGTCTTTCTTGGTAAACCAGTCTTTTAATAGAACGTCATTAATTAGTGACGCTGACGTCTATTAAAATGATCAGAAGCACAAAACACTGAAGGTAAACAGTTTCCATCAGGGAGAACCGAGTGGCTCTGAAATCACTTTTACACACAAGCAAAGTTTCAGTTTCAGATTTATTTACAACTTAGTTCCAAGTTTAAGTTGAATAAAAACTGGCTTTAAACTCAGGATCACAAATGAGCTCCTTTACTATGTTGATCTGTAGGCCTCTGTTCATAAACATAAACCAGCCCAAACTAATTTACTATAAAATGAAATGTTGTTTGTAGAAATTCAGAAAAAAGCCGCGTCAGTCACGACTGCATATGTGGACATATTTCTATATTGTGCTCTATATACCCTCAAAGTCGAGAGTAATGTATTATATCAGTTCACTTTGATGTGTGATTATCAGTCAGTGTTTGCAATAACCTTGTCCTGCTTTACCTGCTAAAGTGACCTAAGTATAGTGTGGATATGCTTCCAGTGGGTCAGTATGTCCAACAGGTTAAAACAAGTTCAAAACAAAGTGCACGCTGTGCCCTGATTGGTGGTCATTTTCATATGTTACATTTCTATGTGCACAAAAGCCAAAAGGAATGATAGATTTCACATAATGTAGTGGAGTAAAAGTAAGATATTTGTCTTTGAAATGTGAAATGAAAGAGGGGACAGAATTGTCCTGTAAATTATTGTCACGATTGGCCCCTCCCAGTCCAGTCCATGTGCGTTTGTTTTAGTTTGGCCCAGGTGTATTTGTTTTGGTTTTTAGTCCAGCCCCCTTGTTTCAAGACTCCACCCCTGATTGTCTCCACCTGTGTTTCCACCTGTCCCTCGTTTACCCTTATGTATTTAAAGCCTGTGTTTTCCCCTGTTTGGTTACTGGTCTTTGTCTGAATTGTTATCTGCTGTGGTGTTTGAATCTCTGTTTGATGTATGTTGGTTGATGGTATCTACTGTGTTGGATGTTCTGTTTGTTCTGTTGAATTCTGGCGTCTGTCATGTCTGCCCCCCAAATTGGCTACTTGAACCTGGACTGTTACGACGATGACCCTGGATTTGCCCTTAATAAATCTCGCTTATCTCAGCATGTGTGCCCGCCTCCTCGCTGCCTGCTACAATTATCCTTTTTTTCTCCAAGTTCTACAGTAATGTTCTATGGTTACAACAAGATGCTGGCACAAAGGTTGTTCCTTCAAAAATTCAACAGGAGAAGAAAAAAATTAAACTTTCATTAACTTTGTTAACTTCCAGCGTAAGAATTAGTTAATGTCATTTTGGTCTGTATCTTTTGGTGTGTTCATCATGAATTTCTAACATAGTTGAAATGTCAGCAGACAAAAACAGACATGCCAGGCCTTGCAAGGATGACCAGTTTTTGCTAATTTTAGATTATTATGTGTAACATCCGCTCACGTTTTATCCTGGTCTTTTTGTTTTTGCCTTTTTATTGGTTTTCTAGTGCTGTGTGTTTTTTGTTTATCTGCCATGTGCCTTTGTTTACTTTTGACATGTGCTTTTGTTGTCATGTTGGCTCCTCCCCTGTCCTACCCTGTCTTCACCTGTTCTGTCTCTTAGCCCCGCCCTCTCATTGGTCTCAGGTGTTTCTTGTTTTCTATTAGTATTTATACCCCTGTGTTGGCTCAGTCCCTTTGTGTTGCATTGTGTCTATATACCCTGTTGTTGTTTGTTTCTCTTGTTGTTTCTTGGCTTCGTTTTATCTTGTCATGGATTTAGCTGTTCCACTCGCCTCTGCTAGACTCTGAATTGTGTTTAAATAAGAGCAACTCGCTCTTGCATCCTGCCCCAATGCCTCCTACGTTACATTATGATGACACCAGATTAAATTAATGACATTCACAGTCAAAGTCTCACAGTCAGCAGTAGCACAAATTACACGCAAATACACAGATAATCTACATAGAGGAAATTCATGTTGTAAGTATGTTGCACAAACTTAATATTCTTCTCTTATTAACATATAAGTAATAGAATTTTTAAGTCAGCAACTGTAGTGTGAATATGCAAATGTATATTTTTACTCATTACACTACTTGTTGCAGAAAAAAGTCATTTATTATTGGAATGTGTACCTTTGCACTGCATTAACCCCAGCACTCAAGAGTGGAGTTTCTAATGTAGTGGCCAATGGGTGTAAATGCAAAATCTAAATTCAGCAGAATAAATTATTTCAAATAGCAAAACACTGAGTCAGGGGAAGTTTAGGGGCTGTTTAGACACAATTAAGACGTGTCTGTTCAAGCCACACACCCTTAATTACTGTCAGTGCAATTAGATCCCAGTGGTTAGGAATGTAATGTTCAGTAATTAGCCTTTAAACAGCACTGTCCCTGTTTCTGTGGCTACTTTGAGAAACTGACTAACACATTATTTGGTACACCTGCACCAGTCAGACATATGCGAATATTTCCTACAAAGAAGCCTATAAATGAAGTATTATTTAAGGTACTGAACAACCAAATGTCTAAAATATTCATGAGAAAAGGCTGCTGAGGTGAGAAGCGTTCCATAACTGTACCCCTGAAGTTTACTCTTGAAATTCAGTGTATACCTCTGTGGTGAGTCGTTCCAGAGGGAAAGTTAAGTTTAGCTCACATATTGACACAATGAAACATAATTATCCATGACGTCCATGCACTATTTTCCACGTTTTGCAGACCACGGCTGCAGGCGGACTGCGGGCAGGCACACATCAGGCCCTTTTGTTGAAGACTGAAAGGCATAAACATGGATTTGGAGCGCCCCAGCTCGGCATCTACTTGTGGATCATGTGTCTCACCCAAACAGCTAATTAGAGGCAGCCAAGCCTGCTGGGTTACCAGGCAACCACAACGGAGGGGCAATGGTGAGATTAACGGGTTGGCGGAGCCCCTGCACTGCCGATCCTCGGCAGGAGCCTTCCATTCTCTCACACCTGCACTGCTCCACAGCTGTGTGGCCCAGGAGTTAGCGAGGAGAGAACAAGCACATCTTCTGCATCTTCCACACCTTCTGCACCTTCTGCTGCCACAAGGAGGTTGCGAACATATGTATGGCCCCCTGGGTGTGCTCAGAGATACGAAATGAGAAAGATGAAATATAAAACTTTACACCAAGTGGATGAGCAGGAAAGTTGATTTTGTAGGTGGTCACACAGGTCAGTGGTTAAAAGTCTTTTTTCTTTTTTTTTTACCCAATTTTCTCCCCAATTCCACCAACTAGTTAGGACCCCACCAGTCACACAATACTACCAACGCTAGGAGGGTAAAGGCTCACACAGGTTTCCTCCGAGACCTATGAAACCAGCCACCGCACCTTTGTGAACTGCCACTCATGCAAAGTCATTGGACAGCTGAGCACACTTGGAGAAAGCACCAACCATCAGTTCTGGTTACGTCAGCTAATAGACATCTGTGTTGACTAGCATCATGTTGAGTGATGGGGAAGATGGGATGATCTCTTGGACTCCCAGCCATGGACGGCGGTAGCATCACCAGGGATCGAACTTACGATCTCCTGATGAAAGGGCCAATGGCTTTGCGGAGTCTTGACCACTGGAACATATCTGTGAGCATTCAAAATAGTTATGCAACATCAAAGTTAGTTGACGCCACGTTGCAGCTGTTAATGTAGCCAATGTATAAGACTGGAAGCTTTAAAAGGACATTGCCAGCTTTACATGGCGAAAATTTCAGGTTGCCAGTTGCATCAAGTTTAGTTTAGTTTCCATGCAACTTCACAGCAGCAAGAAGCAACTTAAAAATAAACATGCAGCACATTAGATGATCCTACCTTGATAACAAAATTAATATCTATTTTTCATACCATCACCCCATGAAGTACCAGGTAATCATTTTTCAGAAGGTATTTCTGAGAAGATGTAAGATAATCCACTTGCATAAGGAAGCTGATGGAAAATAAGTGAAAAAAGTGCTCAAAACGTTTTCCAAACTGCATTTCAAGAAATATTAAAAGATACAGAGAAAATCGGGGTCTTAACAGCTATGTAAGATCTGCTAGACCACCAGAACTGTTGGCATCTGATCAACAGCATGTTCTTCTTTGACAGACAATCAAGCTCCACTATTGCTTCAGATCTGAAAAACTACCACAGGTGTTTCTGTCCATCCGTCCACTGTGAGAAGACAAGTCAGCGCTATAAGTCTGAAAGGATGTGTAGCTGCCGGGAAGCTCTTACTGAGAAGAGATTATGGAGAAGAAAACTGAAACTGGGCATCTGTGGTGTAGAGTGAAGACTGATCAACTGGGTTTGCTTGGCTAGTAAAAAACAGAGCATGCAACCAACTTCTAAGACTGAACTTTGGAGGTGTGAAAAAAGATCCCTTCAGATGTCTTTGAAAAATCTGAAAGCTGGACTCCTGAAAAGAATGGAAGCTGTAAGGAAGGTAAAGAGTGAACCCTAAGTGCTGAAGAGGGGACATCCTACCCATCCAGAGCGAGGCCACGGATGGCTGTGGCATCACCAGGGATCAAACTCGCAGTCTCCTGATGAAAGACCCGACACTTAAGCCGGTTGCTCCACTCTGGAGCCCCTATAGAACCCTTTCATGCTTAAATGGTTCTTTCTATTGCAACACGGTTCTTCAGGTTGACAGAGATTGTGTTGTATATGATTCTGTGTAGATTTTTATTTTTTTTAATGGTCTCATACGGCACCAAAAAGGGCTCTTCTGTTGTTATAAGCTTGACATCATAACAGTAGCAGAACCATTTTTGATGCTATATAGAACCATATGCAACACATACTCCAACAAGAACCATTTAAGCATGAAGTGGTTCTGCATAGAACTCATGATTCTAAATAGTGTTATTCCTTTGAAGAGCTGGTTTTTAAGAGTGTAGTTTTCTCAGACTCTTGCAATGATTTCAGTGAGGAGAGAATCACATGTTCAGTAAACTGGCCTTTTTTAAAAGTGAATAAATCTCACAGTTGATAATAGTGGAGATTAGTTTAATCCTTTGTCTGAATTTTGCCTTCATAGCTTCAGGAAAAAAGAGAGGATGAGAAGAAAACTGTGGAATACTAAATTTGTCCCAGGTAGATTCCTTCTAAGCTTTTTTAAAACTTCATGCAAAAATGAAACATGGCTAACACACAAGGCTAGTCAGAACCCATTAGCAGCCACAGGGTGAAATCATGTTAATATGTTCATGCAAAGTTTTATGGCAATTCTGTATGTAGATTTTGCCGCTTGCCTTTTGCCTTAGTGTACACCGGGTCATCCACATTTAAAACAATGATCTGTAATTTCGAGCTAGGCATTCGTTCTTTTCTTTATGCTTTTCTAAGAGCTTACATGCTGCTCCACAACAAAAGAAAATTAGACGAAATATGGCCATTAGCCATCCGCCAGGTCAAGAGTGAATGCACTTGAACCCATTAGCCATTGCATTGCGTGCGCAGGCATGAGGAAGTGTCTGAAGGCTGGGTTTGAACCTGCAGGAAGGGGCTTTCATCCCTGTTGTGTCGCGTCTCCTCTGCGCCCCCATGCCTTTTGAGGCTAATTAAAATGAAAAGCAGATTTACGGGTGGGCTCCCTCCTGTCACTTTCGCTCGGCAGCCTGGGTTGTGACTTTCACCTTGAGGGATTGGTGCCTGTTAGTCATGGCTCTTCCAGCGCCGGACTCCCGGCCACTCGCTAACCCCCACCCCCACCCCCACCCCCTTCCTGCCCACTGTACTGCCGTCACCCCCCTCGCAGCTAAGCACCCTTCGCTTTCTCCCCCGGAATTTTCCCCAAGCCAGAGAGCCTTTTCCACTGTCGGCCAACCAGAAGAGCTCATGACCCTCCCTGTCGAGGCACATGCCCTCAACAAGAGGCAGAGCAAATAATCCAGACAAAGCTGCCTCACTAATAGTATGGAACACTAAGGGTACCTTTCTGGAGCTGTTACTATTGATTGCCTCGAGTCAGATACAGGTCAGACTGAGGTTTAATTTAGTGATGACAGTAATAAAAAATACAGTTCTGTGCAAAGATTTGGATCAAGTGACATGTTTCAATGAATGAAAAGCAGTTGACAGAAGTGAACGCATCGTCTACAGAGGACTTACGCCTGCACATGTTTAAGCAACAGAACACGAGAGGGAGTGTTTTATCATGAAATAACACCACGGCTGTGATTTGGTCGCCGTAGATCATCACACTGTTACATTTGCGATAACACACTACCTCGGGTGTTCTATAAGACAGTAAGTAATTAATAAACTGAGCCGTGAACGCGGCACTTGATGTTTTAATGTTCGCAGTTCCAACAAATTATAGTTCGTTAAAAAGCAGCTTGTTGCTACGTCACAGTCGCTGCTCAGCCGGCAGTTCGTTCTCCAGCTCCTTACACTAAACTGTCGTCTCCACTGAGCAGCTTTTAGTTTTTATTGGGTCAGTTTTATGGCTCAGTCTGATTTGGTCCGACTCTGAAGATCAGACACGTCTGGCGAATGGTGTCGGGTTCATTTCTGGCTGATTCCAGGTTGTTCAGCTGTCACAGCTGCCGACTGAAAAGCTGCTCAGTGGTGACGACAGTTTGGGAATTTAGTGGCGTCTCATCTTCAGAGTCGGACCAAATCGGCTGTCAGTCAAATGTGATGTTAAAAGTGTCCGTTTTCTGTTTGTGGCAAAGTAAGAAGTAAAAACTTTCAAATGCTTGAGCGTCTCCTACAGCTGTCAAACTCACTGCTTAGCAACAGCATCTCAGCGGAGTGATACAGAGTTTTTGAAAAACCTGTGATATTACGGTGAAATATTAGCACGGTTAGAACGCCTCTCAACCAATCAGCTTGCAGTAATGCACAAATACTATTTATATGCTGAAATCAACATTGTGAAAAAAAAACAAAATGTGGCCTGTGCATTAGTGATGGCATAATATAATTTTAGATATGTTTCTCAGCAAATAAATAGAAAATGTGCACTAAAATTTGCCATGTCCTATAATAGTAACTTCAGACTCCTGCAGATGGCATTGCACAAGGATAATTGGGCTATATGTTCCTTAGTGGTGTGTGATAGGATTCATAGATTGAGAAGAGGTGGTACAGAGCAATGAACATCTCGTTCAATGTGTGGAAAATAGGGCGCAAAGCAGATGTTGGTGATTGGCAGAAAGGAATGATTACATTTGGGCAGCCACAGTGTGACAAAAGTAGCCTCTGGTAAATTTTCATCAGAACTGTGGGCAAAAGATGAAACTGACCGACAGGGACCACCAGCATGTTTCACGGCTTGTGAATAGAAATCACTTTGCTTCCAGGCAAAAATAGATACAAGAAGTCAACACAGGTCCTTCATAACCAAGAGCTCTTCATAGGGAATGGCATTCCATGAACATATGGAGCAGAGCGACAAACAAATGGCCTTGTATTCATCATAGACCTCAGGAAGCCTTCAAAGAGGATTGCAAACAAGGTGTTGTTAAGGTAGAAGAGGCTCTGTGATGTGCTGGGGGTGTTACACAGGGGGCTAATTACACCGAAATGGGTCCTTTGAACTGTGCAATTCTTTGATGCAAGAGTGGCCGAACATTGATGTCGCCTACATCTAGAAACCTGTCCAATCGATGCCAAATCAAATCACAGCTGTTATTCATGCTCATGGAGGTATAACACACTGTTAGGTATGTTTCAGTCATAGGTTTGTGATCTGACTATTACCATTGAGATTAGCAACAGCCAATGACCTAGCAGACCTCAGAATGTCACAGCAGTGAATGACTGAAAAACAGTCCACGAAGAATCAATTTTCTACCACTGAAAAGATCAAAAAAGTCCAGCATGTAGGCACAGATGTGACACAAAGAGACAAAAATACCAGTCTAATCTTAGAACATCGTCTTAGAACTTAAAAAACAGGAAAACCAAGTTGCAGTTGGCTGAACACTATATATAAAGTTTAATGGAACACAGCACATGTATGTATGTATGTATGTATGTAGGTATGTATGTCTGCCAATACTGATCATGTTATGGCACTACCACGATAAAGTAAACAGAAACATGTTTACTGCTCAGATTTACCCAAATGCCTCGACACTTTGGATGGTCCTTCACCTTACATGTAGCTAAAGTCTCCAAACATACTACTGAAGCAGCTTTGGTGTTTTCAAAGCCAAAAAGTGAGATATTCTTGACTGGCCAAATCAATCACTTGACCTGAACTCTGCTGAGCCTACACACTGTAAAGAAAAAAGGTCCTAAATTTACAGTACATTTTTTTTACAGTAGTTTTTTTTTATTATTATATACAAAATTCTGTAAAATAATGGACAATATGTAAATTAACAGCCTAACTGTTATTTTAAGGATTATGCCAATAATGACAAAATACATTTATTTTCTACAAAAAGAAAATACTGTATTATTTATGAAGTATACATTTTTTGCTTTTTAAATTACGTGCAAATTTCTGTAAATAGAAACTAAACATTTGTCATTAAATATGTAGCACATTATATAAAGATGTATGTCCCTACTAACAATTTAATATTTTTTTCTTTGTACTTTTAAGGTAAATCTTATTAGTTTTATATTTTTGTATAATTTTCTACTCAAACTCTGTAATTCAGGTACAATTAGCAGACATTTTCATGGTGTTTGATCAGTAATTTAAAATACATCTGTAAAGTCACAGTTTTTATCTGCATTCATTTTTGTGCTATCACTTTAATGAAGGAGTTTGATCATAAAAATTTAGGAAAAATCTGTAAAATGCAGTCTTTAGCTGCAGAACCTTTGTGCTATCACTTTAATGAAGGAGTTTGATCATAAAAATTTAGGAAAAATTTGGAAACTAACAGTTTTTATCTGCAGATTTTTTTGTGCTGTCTTTTTACTGTAGCTTTGTCCTTCATTGATTGTTTTTTTTCTGCAAAACCTACATTGAAATTTTACAGTTTTTGTTTGCTGCCAATCATTTGACTGTTTTTTTTTTACATTTTTTTTTTCACTTTCTCAATACAAAACTAAAGGCTGAAAAGCACCGTCAACAAGCAGGAACAAAAAAGACTGCATTTCAAGCCTGACATGATCCTCAGCATCTGGTGATGTCTATACACCCTTTAAAAAGACTGGTTTTATATAGACCCATGAACACTGAAAGAACCATTTGTATGCTTAAATGGTTCTTTGTGTGGTGAAGCCAGTCTTCAGATTGATGGAGAATGTGGGGTATATGGTTCTACATAAAAACCTTTAAAAGAGGTTCTACGTAGAACCAAAAAGGGTTCTGCTATAGTTACAACATCGAGCTTGTAGCCACCAACACTTTTTTGGTGCTATATACAACCACATGCAACACATCATCTGTCAATCTGAAGAACAATTTCACCATGCAAAGACTCAAATAAGCATACAGATGGTTCTTAGAGTGTTCGTGGGTCTATATAGAACCATTGTGTACTACAAACCCTTGAAGAACCATGTTTTTAAGCCAATAGGACTTCAAGTAGGCTTCAAGAATGGGCCAAGTAAATATGGCCATTTATCTAAGATTCTGTTATTAACAGAAATGGTTGTGAAGCCATATGGTTCACCCAATACAGACACACATAAATGTTCTTGAATTAAAGCTGTCATTTTTACTGCCTTAAACTCCCAAATTCTGACATAAAACCGACCTTCTTAGTGTTCATTTTCCTTTCATTAGAATGAAATCGACAGTTATAGACTGCACCGTATGTGCACACATCTGTACAGATGTTTAAAGGTTAGTGCTGGTGCAGTTTTTTTACATTTTATATTCTATTATATATCGTCCAGCTCTTTCAGCATCATATCTGTTGAATCAACATGTCACCCTAATTCTTTTAAATCACTGTAGGTTTTCTAATATTACATATATTAGCCTTAAACAGTAAACTAGCCCTGCTGAAATAATGTTAATAGTGCTGTAAAATACTAATTCACACTATTATATTCTGTTTCGTATGTTATGTCTTTAAATGATCAGCCACAACGTGATGCACAGGCATGGTAACAGGCTGAAATTACACTGTATTAGACACTGCTATAAAATGCAAACCTTTTCCTTTTCCATCTTGTTCACCTAGTTACTGCATCTCACTTCAGGTGATAACATCAGTTCCTCACAGTAATGTGGCTAATTGCGCTGAAATTATGACTGTAATTATGTAATGAGCATTATTATAATCACTCAAGGTTTTTCTATTGCTTTTCCATGTCAGCCCACCTACAGATGAGTGCTGTAACTCAGGAAAAGATGAGGTGAATATCCTGAGATTATGCAGGATCAGGGCTTAAAAGTGCATCACATGTTCCTTTAGGGTTACTGGTTACCAGCATACTGTTGCTCTATTATAAAGGGCCTGAAATGAGTTCAACACTCAAACCACACCATATATACATATATATATAGTTTTTTTGTTTGTTTTTTATTTATTTATTTCTTTATTTATCTTATGCAATGTCCAGGGCCTGCCGGCAAGCCCAAAGTTTTATTACTCTCTTCCATAACCTAAGAATAGCTCTGCCAGTTTGTACTGAAGTCCCTGTAGTTACTAAATAATAAGCCTGGCAATTTAAGCGGTTAATAACTAGAAAATTAGCAAGTAATTTTTAAGTACTACTTTTTAGTACTACTGTTACTATGCACTAAGTACTAGGACTAAGAACAGTGCTGCAGAGAGACCACTACCGTTGCTAATATTGTACCTGTTACCACTACAACTACTTTTTGATTGGTGCCAAGTAGAAAATAAGCATGTAATTGTTAGGTTGGTATGACTTGTTCCCATCCTATTACCATATTATTACTCATGACCTAGCTAAAGTAAGTGTTACCAGAAGCATCATGAAACTTCTCATTCATGAGGTACAATTTGTCGACATACATGAAAAACAAAATCGTGTTGAAGGGTTCACCCAGTTTATAAGCCCATATTTGTGGGATAATTTAACCCAAAATCTGTTTTGTCAAAAAGTGACCCAGCCATGTGGTTGAAGACCAGCCAGATTGAGTTGTTTTCAATCCAGCACTTTCCAGAGTATATCATTTTCATGCTATCTGATGAGGCTTCCGTGTCTTGGCTGACCAACTGAATTTGGGGTAATCCACTATGTGGTTGGGATAGTGTAGTGGTTAACACCTCTGCCTCCTACACTGTAGACTGGGGTTCAATCCCAACCTTGGCAAACACCCTACACTATACCAATAAGATTCCTTGGGCAAGACTCCTAACACTGCCTTGGCCTACCTGTGTAAAATGATCCAATTGTAAGTCGCTCTGGATAAGAGCGTCAGCCAAATGCCCTAAATGTAAATGTAAAACGGAAAGTTTTTGATGCCTTGTGATTAAGGTTAGGGTTAGGTCAGATGTAGCCCAGCACGTAACTACAACAGCACAGAAGATAACGGAAACGCCTCACAAAGAACACATACCCATGTGCGCATACAGGCTGCAGCTTTCAAGGCCGTCCCTCGACCTAACGTCTTCTTTCACACTTTACTGCGCGGCGCATCTGCGTCCACTGACCTGACGTAATGTCTAATTCAAGCAAATAGGACTGCAGGAGAGCAAAACCCAAACCGAAAATAGGGACATAGAGTCATTTGACAGCATGTAACATGCCTCCTCTGAGAGGAATTGGAGGTAATTGATTTTTTTCTCTCTCTCTCTCGTTCTTTTTCTTTCGGTCTCAGGTTTTTAACCTCCCTCTCTATTCTCTTCCTAATGGAATTAAATCAGGCCCAACAAGAGAGAGAGGTCTTTGGGACGTGTTGTCAAGGTGCAGTCATCAGCATGCATTAGCGAGGCCAGGGAGGCAGTGGAAGGAAGGAAAAAAAAACAGCACGCCTCACCTAGCGTCTGCCTTCAAGGGATTAGCAAACACATAACAATAGCTACAGAGATTAGCACGAGGCATGTGCACAATTAGCCAGCAAGCTGTAAACATCTTTTGAGACAAAATGCGATTAGGGACACTTGGGCAGTACGGGCGTCTTTACATGCGTAATTAATTGCATACAACATAGTGCTGCTCAAGGAATTTGTGTCATTTGATTGTTTGCTCATTCTTGTTTCTGTTTTTTTTTTTTTTATCATGACATCATAGCTTAGCACCATGCTACAAGGAGGATTTAGGCTTGGCATCATTTGGGATGGTGTTCCGTAGGGAAGTTGTAATATTCCATGAGCTTCTTCAACTCACCACATAAGATCGTTCGGAATTAAAGAAGGAGTTTTCTAAATCTCTGCACAAGCAAATGGTAAAGAGGCAAATATAGTCAATCAGAGTGGTTTGATGGGAAATGCTTCGTGGAAGTTAGAATTGCACACAGTGCATGGTGGTGCCAGGACCCAAGCATCTGAAGTGTGCATTGCTTCTGAAAGCTACTGACTAAGGCTCAAAATGTTTTGAGATGAGGTTTGGGCCCTAAAGGCTTAAGGTCACTAGTCATGGTGGATAATAAGTTGATGTCTGTGCTTACATTTGTGTAAAACAGCAAATATAAAACATCACACATCAGTAAAATATGGAACATTGTTTCTGAATAACTACAGCTTTACCAACTGATAAGGTCAGTTTCATTAATATACTTATTTAAAGCCAAAATCCATCTGAAAGACACTAATAAAGTAGAAGAAACTTCTTGTTTTTTTTAGATGTTTCCTCTTCTTCATTTTAAAATATGTGTAAACATATAGAATGAAAAGACACTTTATTTGTTGTTGTTTACTAAAGGTTGTAACAACTAACCACGCACTGCCGAGGCTATACGTAAGCCCAGCTAGCACTAACTCTACTTATAATGCATTATATTAACATTTCATAATGTATAATAAACATGGCTACAAAGTGTAATTCAGTGTAATTAATTTTTTATAGGTTTTTATAGATAAGATTTATAACCATGTTTATAACGTCGTATGAATGCATTATAACATGTTATAAATGTGTTTATAGATGCTTATAAACGTGACACTTAGCTCTAACACTAGAAAGTGTTGCCACTGTATTTTGTGATTTACATAAACAATTCCGTACCTGAAAAAAACGTATGTTGAAAAGATTTTGGACTACATGGAATTTACAGCTTTGCTACTTTTCATTATAAGCTACAGTCATGTCCTTTCTATGACTATAAATACTGTATCCAATTTTTAATGTAGATACTTTACTGCAAAGTTCCTCTTTCCAATGAGGTATTTATTTGCAGCCAATTAGTATTTCTTTTGACAGACTGCATTCCAATGATTAAAGCCTAAACGCATAATTGTTGTAAACATCAAGCGACTATTCATCACAACAACTTGTCATAGTTGTGTAGTTGTGGATGTTGTCTGGAGACATGAAAGGGATCTTTAATCAAACAGGTAAATTGAAGAATAATTAGCAATGTGTCTCAGTGAAGCTCAGCTTGTGGGTCGTTCGCCACCTCCAAAAGTTCCCCTCATGAGCCGGTTGAAACTTCTTCCATCCATCTTCGTCACTGAGGGTCAAAGACCGGAGATAAATGACGAAAAAGTTTCAGACCTCCATATGGATTTGTCACTGGCCTCAAATAAAGGCTCTGCACTAATTAAACATCTGTGCTTTAGTATCGAACCCCAGTGCCAATCGCATCTACCAGCGGAGAAGCACAAAAGCAAAAGCAATGAGACGCGGCTATACTGGAATCCTGGAAGTCGGCGTTCAGATGGCAAAGAGAGATAATACATTGGCACAATGATAGGGCACAACTGAAATTAAAGCAAAGAAACGTGGATTTATCTCGCCAAGAGATCTGTAATCTAATTTTAACCAATCATAATTCAGCCTGGCTCTCATTCCCCTGTTATTCCTCTCCTCCTTACTTCATCTGTCTTCCGCTGCCATTCGTCTGCCGCCCTCACTTCATTTGTCCAGCAGTCCTGTCAGGAACAGTCTCATCTGGCCGTTTTTCAAAAGTATCTTTACCCGGCTGAATATCCCGATTCGTTCACTGAGAAAAAATGAATGCATTGAATTTATTTGATTTGAATGATTTCCATATGAATGAAATATGTTACATCTATGCAAATCTTTCTTGCAGTTTATTAAGTATTAGCAAAAATCTTGTTGATTGCGCAGAATGAATGTCCTTATCCTCTTATTCTCCAGGGTATATTTTGGTTTGTCCATCTGAATTTACGTGACCAAATCGTAAGGCACATTATTCAGTAACTGCATGAAAATAAATGTAAATTTTTATTTTATTAATTTTTTTTTGTAAAAGTTCCCCTCAAATGAACAGAAAATGTTTTATGATCACACAAGTCACTATATGCTTACAATGTACTGCTGAAAAATCTCAGACGCTCTCTGTTTTATTTTATTAAAATAATTCAGATCACTGAAGAGACGGCGTCTGTTTATAGTTTATAGCCCAGATTTGGGGAAAAACTGGTCGACTTTCAGTAGAAAAAACAGTTCAGCTTCTTTTATTATAAGGGTTTAAAATGACACCATCTATTTGACTGGAAAGAAGAGTTACAGCCTCATATGATGCCCAGGTTCTGAATGTAGCTTATGAAATATAAAATTATGAAAGATAAGACTAAGTGCGATTGGAAGCACCAGTGGTTGCGAGGAGTTTAAGAGGCTACTTTTCATTAATTTTCATTTCTCGTTTTGATGTATTTTGCTGCGTGATGAAAAAATCAGCACCAGATTTATTCTTTAAACAACGCGCTGCTTCGATGCGGCGTCTGGGACGTTATGCCACTTTGCATGCTGAGTCTGTGTGAAAGCGCTGACCGGTTAACATGAGCACAGAAAGCAAAAGCAAAACTTTCCGTGTCGCTCACACCTCACACGAGCACCATGTGTGAATTAGGCCTAGGACAATTTGATCAAAAGGTCCTGCCTTTGCTGAAGACGAGTTTTACTGATTCTTTACAAAAACAATCGAAACTGGACCAGAGTTAACTTCTCAGCTAGGATGTTGTCAAGGCTGGTCAGCTATGCCAATAAGAGGGCATCTGCTCACTCACAAAGATTGTTTAAGAAGCCAAAATGATTCTATGTTTCTCCTCATAGATGCCACCATCTGTCAAATTTACACAGCGATGATGGTACTTGCATATTTATGGCTGGATTTTCAGACCTTTATAAATATATTTAAAATAAATGAACTGCTTAAAAAATGGTTTTGTTGATGAATTGAAACTGCACTTTTTTGGAGCAATCTGTTGGTGCCCCTGAGCGTTGGGGTCGCCTGGGTAGTCTCCTAGCTCACCTATATGGAAAATCCACACATGAATATTTTTAAAGTATTAAAAGTCTTTTTTAGTCTATTACTGCTAAAAATGTTCATGTTCTCTAGTATTAGCTTAGCACTAACACACTTCAACTCTTTCACGCATCATGGTAGCATCATTGTAGACGTTTTTTTAAGGCTGATGCTCAGAATGGAGGCCTTGCTTCAACAGTCATGGGTCACCACTGCATTAAAGAGATACATTGGCTAAATATCCTGAATGGATAGAACTTTGGTGGTTTCCTGTAAATGTTGCCCTGCTTTCTAGAATCTCTGGATCCCTTGGAAAAAAATCAGTGATGATTATTAATATAGACAGAAATCTTTATACACTATATTTCCAATTATTCGGTTGTCTGCCTTCACATGCGTAAGAACTTGAGTGAGGTCCCATTCTTAATCCATAGGGTTTAATATGACGTCGGCCCACCCTTTGCAGCTATAACAGCTTCACTTCTTCTCAGAAGGGTTTCCACAAGGGTTAGGAGTGTGTTAATGGCAATTTTTGACCGTTCTTCCAGGAGCACATTTGTGAAGTCAGACACTGATGTTGGACAAGAAGGTCTGGCTCACAGTCTCTGCTCTAATTCATCCCAAAGATGTTGAGGTCAGGACTCTGTGCAAGCCAGTCAAGTTCTTCTACACCAAACTCAGTCATCCGTGTCTTTATGGACCTGCTTTGTGCACTGGTGCGCAAACATGTTCGAACAGAAAGGGGCCATTCCTGAACTGTTCTCACAAAGTTGGGATAATGAAATTGTCCAAAATCTCTTGGTGCTGAAGCATTAAGAGTTCCTTTCTCTGGAACTAAGGGGCCGAGCTCAACTCCTGAAAAACAACCCCACACCATAACCATTACACTTGGCACAATGCAGTCAGACAAGTACCGTCTCCTGGCAACAGTTAAACCCAGACTCGTTCATCGGATTTCCAGACGGAGAAGCGTGATTGGTCACTCCAGAGAACACGTCTCCACTGCTCTAGAGTCCAGTGGCAGCGCTTTACACCACTGCATTCAACACTTTGCATTGCGCTTGGTGATGTGAGGCTTGGATGCAGCTGCTCGGCCATAGAAACTCATTCCATGAAGCTCTCTAGGTTGTTCTTGAGCTGATCTGAAGGCCACATGAAGTTTGGAGGTCTGTAGCGATTGACTCTGCAGAAAGTTAGTGACCCCTGCGCACTATGCCCCTCTCTGACCCCGCTCTGTCATGTTACGTGGCCGACCACTTCATGGCTGAGTTGCTGTCGTTCCCAATCGCTTCCACTTTGTTATAATCCCACTGACAGTCGACTGTGGAATATTTAGTAGTGAGGAAATTTCACGACTGGACTTGTTTCACAGGTGGCGTCCGATCACGGTACCACGCTGCAATTCTCTGAGCTCCTGAGAGCGACCCATTCTTTCACTAATGTCTGTAGAAGCAGTCTGCAGGCCTAGGGGCTCGGCTTTATACACCTGTGGCCATGGAAGTGACTGGAACACCTGAATTCAATTATTTGGATGGGTGATGGGTGGACAGAACTTTGCAATCTGTGCTATTTTATAGAAACTAATAAAAGTGGCCATCAAACCTTCCAAAGCTCTTAAATAATAAACTCACACATGAATATTAAGCTCAAGTTCACTTCTTATTCATGAGTTTCTTATTTGAATTTTCCTTTCCACCTTAAATGGTGCTGAAGTGGCCTGAAGTTACCCAAAGAACAGCTAAAGCACTAGTAAAAATATTCCAATTTCAAAAAACGTCCATAAACTTATGACAGGCAAGGTGTACATCCTGAGGTCAGTGGGCAGGTGTTTACCTGACATTTCTTCAATCCTCCTTTACTGCAATAGATGTTGTAACATTGCTATGTGGATTTGATTGCATTCAGCTATAATAGCTTTAGCGAGGGCAGTTAGTAATGGTGGATGTTTAATTCTGGATCACAGTTCATCCCGAAGGTACTGGACAGAGGTCCAACACTCCGCAGAACACAGTTCTGCTGCTTAGTCCAACGCTGGGGGGCTTTATACCCCTCTAGCTGACACTGAGCATCCAATTCTATTGGCAATGCTTCTCTAAGGAGATGACTACAATAGAGATGTGTGTGTAGGCAATGGGTTCACCTTAGATTAGCTGAATTTACCAGCTGGAAGGGGTGTCTGGAAACTTTTGGAACTACAGTGGTTTCTGCTGCTCAAACAGGGAGGCGATCTTATTTTCTCCAAGACACTGTGTTGCGCCTGTGTTATGAGCCTTTTTATTTGAACCCTGCCATTTGTGCCCTGTGGCCAGCAGCGCTTTTAGGAGAAGACTTAAAAGACGGTCCATGCTGGGGTCACAGCAGGTGTTTAAACAGCACACAAATATCACACGCCAGCACTGAGGAAAGTGTGAGAGGAGAAAACATGTGATAAAGGTGATGGAAGAGACTATATGAGCTGCTCCAGGGGGAACAGCACAAGCAGCTTCAAATATAATTTGCTGAAAATGATATGTCTTGTACGCTGAGAGTGTGATGCGTTGAATTTATTCGATTCAAATTTGACTCAAAATGTTTTTGGAAACACTTTATTTGAAGGCTACCTGCATAAGGACTTTATAACACATGAAGTATTAAATTATGTACCTATAAAGCTATAGTTTCGTATTAATGAACAACTTATGTCATTTACTGCAAGATAACATAGGATGTTGTATGAAGTAAATGTCATATGGAATAACAGAAGCCCACTGAATCTGACATTTTCAATTCTGATTAGAGGCTGATTATCTATTCATAGATATTTAATTGAATGTGACTTAAAGACAGACTGAGCATTTACAAAGCACCTACAGAGGACCATCCAAATAAAGTGTTACCGTAGTTACTGAACAATAAGATTAATAACCGAATAAGCAGCTAAACGGGTTCAATGGAAAGCATTCTCGCAAATATTTACACAGGTGATATTAGTTACCTCTAAACAAGCCTGCTTAGTCTTTAATATGATACGCTACTGCAAACCAACGCAGGAAGCATAGTCATATATTACCACCTCCTCAGCAAACTTTGGGAAAAACAACAAGCATCCCATAGCCTAATCCAAGCCCCCCAACCCCCCCACCCCCGCCACCAGTATTCTAGTTCGGAACTGACATGCGGTGTTACCTCTTATTTTTTGCCCCTACAGCCCTTTAATTCTGCCCTATTCCTTCACCTTTCCAGTGCATGCATCCACACAGTGTGCGGGTTTATTTTCGGATGTTAATGCATGCATTTTAAAGACTTTCCCTGCATTTGAAGCATGCAGAGGTTACCCACGCAGAGATATGCGCGCTGCGTTTGAAGTGAGCACGCTCTCTCTCTCTCTCTCTCTCTCTCGCTCTCCCGCTCGTTATAGGCATGAATAATGGATCAGGGATTAGGAATTTATAATGCTCTTGTTTTCACCTTCCACAGAGCCTCACTTTCTTCTGCTCGCGTATACCTGCGTTGGCCTGCAAACGAAAAACTCATTATGGCAGGGGGTCCCACGGCGGGGCAAAGCCAAAAGCCTCCGCTCGGGCCGGGACCAATCAGCAAGCTGGGGGGGAGGAATAAGCAGGAAGATGATGAAGAGGGAGGGGGGTGAATTTTTCAACAGACATAAAACCATGTAAAGACATCACCGCAGAGTAGAGCAAAGCAGGACTGTAGTGTTACCAGGTGGGATTGTGCAATACAGTGAATGGTATTTGTTTGGCCAACTGGCGTGAGATAAAGTACCTGTTTAATTTCACTGTTAAATAGCCTGCATCTTTAGTCAATGTTGCCCAAAATACTCAATAACAACACAACAAATGACTAAATCCAGGTTTTGTTATAAGAAAACGATGGGGTCAATTGAAATGAATAGATTTGAATAGATTAAAATCGCTTCACAATTATTACCGTCAGACTGTAAAACTACACGCTGCAGATTCATACTGGATTAAAATCACTCCACAGTATGTATCTCATACATCAGCACTAGGTAGCACTCCAGCAACCAACTAGACAAGCATGTGTGAGACTATATTATTTGCTGGAAGAAGGGCACAAAAAGAAAAGAATCCAAAGACAAGCAGTGCTTGTTTGTTCTGCTCCTGCCATTGCCGTGCCCCGTGGTGATTTATGTTTTCTGGTTGTTTGAGTTAAAAAAGCCGCAGCTGCACCAGAGTCGGTCAGTGAACTCCGTGATGAGGCAGCAGTAGCGCTGGAGCTTTCACGAATACAGCACAGCGCAGGTTCAGTCAGGGACAGGAGAAGCTTCTGCAGAAGACGCCTTTGTGCCCCAACTTCTGTCGCAGTTTGATGTTTCTCTACCTACAAATCGAGAGAGAACCGGTGGAGCCCTGCTTTACAAAGACGTATCAGCCGTGGGAATGTTATGCCTCACGGGTTTTAGCCTCGCTCACATCTACAAAGCAGTTTTGTCTGGTAATGGAGAATATCCGAAGGGCGTATCTTTCAGGATTCCCCCCCTCCCAAAAAATATGCTGATTGGAGGTGGGTGAGAAAGCCCTGTAGCCTGCCTGGCTTCTATCTTGGAACGACTGTTCTTTCGCAAGAGTTTTGTGTGGGTGCGGGTCTTTGAAACGGAGACGTTCACTGTGCCAAACATTATGTTAACCACTTAAAAAGAGGTGCTAAAAATGGGGGGTCATGGGGATCAGGCAGATGTGTCATTCTTCCCTCCATACGTTTATGCTTATGTTTCCGAAAATGCATTTTGCAGCGATGGAATACTCAACACAGCTGTATTTACAGGTTGGTGAGGGAACTATAGGTTCGGCCTAAAGGTTTCTTTTTCAGTATGAGTTGTACTATTTAGCATTGGTGGACAGAAACAAAGTAAATGTAATTAGTTACTGTACTTAAGCAGTTTTTTGAGTACCTGTAGTTTATATTTCCATTTTGGGCGACTTTTTACTGTCACTCCACCAAGGCAACTATCTTATTTTCACTCCTCGACATTTTCTGAAATCTGTTGTTCCTTTTGGTTTATGTGTGTATAAAACCATAACGTCAAAATGAAAGAAGCGTGAAGCAAGTACACCAATCAGGGCACAGCACGCGCTTTATTTTGAGCTTTATTTATTTTTACTTTATTTATAGATATTCATTTGACAGACAAGGTAAGAAAAAACGATCCCTTTATGTCCCACCCCCCAGGGCCATACATATACATGAATATAAAGGTGTATAAAAAATGCAAATATATATAAATATACATAATGTGTATCTTCTTTATCTATGTATGATACTGTTACATATGCATACTGTAACATGGAGCGAGGTAGCGGACGCATATGCGGAGGTAAGCGACGTTTATTGGCAAATCCAAAATCAGGGACAAGACAGTCCAGGGTCATAGAGCCAATATGGGGCAGACATGACATATACCAGAATAGGACAGAACTAACACAGCAAACGGATTCAAACAAAGACCAATACACCCAACACAGACCGATACAAAGACCAGCAAACACAGAGCTTAAGTAACAAAGGGAAAATGAGGGACAGGTGAAAACAATCAGGGGCGGAGTCACGACACGAGGGGCAGGACTACAGATACCAAAACAAACGCACATGGACAGGACTGGGAGGGGCCAATCGTGACACACACATATACATGTATAGTGTGTATATAATTATACACCGATACAGAACAAAAAAAACATAAATAAAATGCAATAAAATACAATAAGGGACCTGCACACATGATAAATGCACACTGTTTCTGACCTGTATCATTCTGGACCAGGGACTATACTAAATTATTAATACCCTACCCTAATTTATGCATCCCTGAATCTCGTTGGCTCATGCATATGTATAGAAAATCACAGCAGAGTGTATCAGACAAGGGATATGCTATCAATAAATTCTACAAAAGGAGCCCAGGTTTTGATAAATTTAACACGACTTCCGATTCGATTATATCTCATCTTCTCCAGTGGAATCATTGCAAGTACTTCTCTGACCCATTGTCTGAATGAGGGGAGTTCCACTGATTTCCAACCCCGGAGAATCAGTCTCCGGGCAAGCAATGTGGCAAAAGCTATAGCATTTGCCTGGGGGCAGCAAATTGTTCTTCTAATGGAGAGACCCCAAAAACCACAATTGTGGGATTAGGATCCACTGCCCCCCCCCATTTTGAGCTTGTTTTGACCTGTTGGTCAGACCGACCCAGTGCAGCACACAGTTCAACGTCAACGTAAAATTTTGGGAGAGTCTGTCCAACATAAATGATGAACTAACCTAACTTTGTGTAAATAGAGCACAATACAGAAATATGTCCACATATGCAGTCGAGACTGACACGGCTTTTTTCTGAATTTCTACAAACACCATTTCATTTTATAGTAAATTAGTTTGGGCTGGTTTATGTTTATGAACAGAGGCCTACAGATCAACATAGTAAAGGAGCTCATCTGTGATCCTGAGTTTAAAGCCAGTTTTTATTCAACTTAAACTTGGAACTAAGTTGTAAATAAATCTGAAAATGAAACTTTGCTTGTGTGTAAAAAGTGATTTCAGAGCCACTCGGTTCTCCCTGATGGAAAC
Organism: Pygocentrus nattereri; assembly: GCF_015220715.1. NCBI lineage: Eukaryota > Metazoa > Chordata > Actinopteri > Characiformes > Serrasalmidae > Pygocentrus > Pygocentrus nattereri. Next base: position 31,646,008 of record NC_051229.1, read on the forward strand.
TGTTTACCTTCAGTGTTTTGTGCTTATGATCATTTTAATAGACGTCAGCGTCACTAATTAATGACGTTCTATTAAAAGACTGGTTTACCAAGAGAGACGCTGGAGGACTTTCACCTGAAATGAGTTCATGAAGCCAGTCTGGTTATAAAAATGATAACAGGACATCAGAGCCAGAATTACTCTTTTAGTACTTTTACTTTATACTTAAGTACATTTGAAGGTAAATACTTTTGTAAGTGGAGGTCTAAAGGGAGGAATTTCTACTTTTACTGGAATAATATTTTACCTTGGGCATCTCTACTTTAACTCAAGTACATGTTTTGTGTACTTTGTCCACCTCTGTTATTTAGTAACTACTATGAAACTAATATATCAGCTACACTGGACAAAAGTATATGGACACTGGTGTTTTTCACATGCAGCAGAATGTGTCGTACTAAAGAGCTCAGTGACTTTAAATGTGGCTCTGTCTTACCATGCCACACTTGCCACAAGCCAGATTTCTGCCCTGCTAGATCTGCCCATGTCAACTGTAAGTGTTATTTCTGCGAAATGAAAGCATCTAAGAGCAGAAACAGCTCGGCTCCCATTTCACCCCTTGCACCTACCACTTAGCCCTTAGCCCTACATTTATTGCTTACATCTAGGGGTAGAGTTCACATCTAGACAGAGGAAGTGAGACTTTTCTCTGCTAAAAAGAATGTGATAACCATTGTATTATCATAGTTTAATGTCATTTCAATGAATTTTGGTCCTTTTCTTTATAACAAGCATCAAAAATCACTAGTACTATGTTAACGTCTCAGTAGCTAGCTGGTTCAATTTCCCGTTCCACCTTAAACAGTCCAGCAGTTCTGATGCCAGAAGCACCAGAATGTTACTGCTGCTCCATTTAAGGTGGAACGGGAAAGTTTGAATAAGAAACATCCCCTCTCTTTGAAGGCCTATGATGTCCTAAATGTAGCTAAAGCCCAGCACCCAGGTTGCTGAACTTTACCCTCCTCTGCTGTCATTGCAGGCTGGCAAGGTCGCCTACAGAGCAGCGCTAGTAGCTGTTAATGAAGTAATGTTCTTTTATATGAGGGTCCCATAGGGGAAGATTTCAACCACTACCCATTGTGACTCAGTTCTGTGGGGCAAGGTGACACTCAAGAACAAGGAGTAAGGGTAAATATAAGCAATGCGACTGGGCCTAAGGAAAGCCAAACTAAAGTAAAGAAAAACAGACAAATGCTTGTCTTCTGTTACCTCAGCTAACATTTTTTAAAATCTCATAGCTTTTAGTTCAAAAACACTGAGTTAGTGAGCTGAGATCAAGCATGATTCATTCACAAAATGAAGCCTTCTTCCATGCATATATGTATGTGGACATGTCAAAAGGTTGATGAGGTTGAATTGTAATCAGCACAGTGGGTGAAATATTGGGTTGTAACTGGTTCAACTGCCCAATTTTCACATAGTAAAATACAATTCAGATCAGTTTGTACTTTCCTAAGTGTTTTAAAGTGAAAAAGAACTTTTCCTCTACTGAAGTATGTTTGTGAGGGATTTACATTTTCCTCAGGTCCACTTTTAACAAAGTTGCAATTTTGCTGTCGCACACACTTCTCACTTTGGACCACTGGCAGCGTGCACTGGCATTTGTAGTCCCGTTTCCTTGGTTCAGACCAAAGAAGAAAGAGGATGAATTTGCCATTTGAAAACAAAAGTCATGCAGATACTGTGCAGATTTTATAACACACCATACATTTGGCGACTCAGATAATATCCAACAGAATATCCAACTAACTGAGCTCCTCAGTTGTAAGTATGCCTCGTTTTATCTGTCATGCGATATTCTAAAGTAATACGCCGCCAGAGGACATGCAGGGTGAAATCACTGTAGCTCCCAGCCTTAAATGGATTACTGCTGTTTTAAAAAAACTTGGCGGACTGAAGGCGACATATTTTACTCCTACTTTTCTATTTCATACAGCTGCTCTTTGAAAGACAATTGTGAAGACTATAAAGCAAATATCACCTTAATTCAGTCTTCGTCCTGTGATTTATTCCACTGTTAAGAAGAGGCTATTTTCACAGTGGGGAATTTGCATATTAATGACTACTGCTCCTATTGGCTGTCTCGGCCCCTAAGAAATTCTGATACATGGCAATATTTGGATTTCAAATATATGACACATATTAGCCTAGAAGGATGTCGCATTTAGAGATACATTTTGTTTCCAAAAGTATTCACTCACCCCTCCAAAGCATTGAACTCAGGTGTTCCAGTCACTTCCATGGCCACAGACGTATAAAGCCGAGCCCCTAGGCCTGCAGACTGCTTCTACAGACATTAGTGAAAGAATGGGTCGCTCTGAGGAGCTCAGTGAGGTCCAGCATGGTACCGTGATCGGACGCCACCTGTGCAACAAGTCCAGTCCTGAAATTTCCTCACTACTAAATATTCCACAGTCAACTGTCAGTGGGATTATAACAAAGTGGAAGCGATTGGGAACGACAGCAACTCAGCCATGAAGTGGTCGGCCACGTAACATGACAGAGCGGGGTCAGCGGATGCCGAGGGGCATAGTGCACAAAGGTCACCAACTTTCTGCAGAGTCAATCACTACAGACCTCCAAACTTCATGTGGCCTTCAGATCAGCTCAAGAACAGCGTAGAGAGCTTCATGGAATGGGTTTCCATGTCCGAGCAGCTGCATCCAAGCCTCACATCACCAAGCGCAATGCAAAGCCTGATTTTTGTTGAAAGGACAAAGTGTCTCTTCTTAACATTTGGGTTGTGATTCCTGACCTAACCTGGCTTCTCGCTCATCCAGCTCTGTTTTTGTTTTGCGCCGCCTGAGACTGTCTGGGTGCTGTCCTTACCCACTTCCACGGTCCACCTTTCACATTGTAATTAAATATTTAGAAAATTGATTTTTTACATTTATGATTTGATTCAGAATCGTCCATGTCCGCATCGCGATGCATTTCCCCCACCCCTAGTGTATATGCGTTGCCAACTTACTTGAAGTATATTTTAACCGTATATCAACATAGACAAACATATGTGAAATACATATTTAACAATATATTATAGAAAACATTCATATAAGGATGCCATATATAACTCATATATCACTGCTGTCGTAATAAATCCTTGTATCTCCATTTTTCAGTTTTTGGCATAATTTAGAATTTAGAATGACTTGGAAAAATGTCTGGTTCCATTGACTTACATTAAAAGTAATGTATGCTTTATTCTTCTTCTGTAAGGTTAACATTCTGGAGATACAAGGTTTTCTTCTGACAGCAGCGATGTGCTAGCTTTATTTTACAGAACGGCCTGTCCAGGCTCTTTCCTGCCTACTGCCCAATGAGCGCTGGGATAGGCTCTAGGACACTCCTCAACCCAGAAGGATAAGTGGCTTAGATGATATGTGAATGAGTGAAATAATGAAGTGAGAATTATATTATATAATTATATTACAGCTATAAAATTGAACTGTAAAATATGCACATACTAAGTTACATAATTAAATCATTGAACATTAAAGAAATGAAAGTTTTGTTTCCTGACACATTATAACTGTCTTTGAATGTGTGTATCATAATCCATATTTTCTGCTTATGTTCAATATCTGACACATGTATACAGCATACATTTATCAGGCATAACATTCTGACCACCTCCTCGTTTCCACACTCGCTGTCCAGTTTATCAGCTCCACTTACTGTATAGCTGCACTTTGTAGTTCTACAGTTACAGACTGTAGTCCATCTGTTTCTCTGATACTTTGTTACCCCCTTTTACCCTGTTCTTCAGTGGTCAGGACCCCCATGGACCCTCACAGAGCAGGTACTATTTGGGTAGTGGATCATTCTCAGTGCTCTGTTAACGTGTGTTGCACTGGTCTGAGTGGATCAGACACAGCAGTGCTGCTGGAGTCTTTAAACACCTCAGTGTCGCTGCTGGACTGAGAATAGTCCACCAAACAAAAATATCCAGCCAACAGCGTCCTGTGGGCAGCATCCTGTGACCACTGATGAAGGACTAGAGGATGACCAACACAAAGCAGCAGCAGATGAGCTGTCGTCTCTGACTTTACACCTACAAGGTGGACTCACAAGGTAGGAGTGTCTAATAGAGTGGACAGTGAGTGGACACAGTGTTTAAACACTCCAGCAGCACTGCTGTGTCTGATCCATTGGGGCAGGGCATTTACTTGACGTGATCCAAAATAGTACCAGCCTTTTCTGAGCAGTTATACAATGACAGGCTGTAGTCCATCTGTTTCTCTGCTACTTTGTCAGCCCACTTTTGCAACTCTCAGGACCCCCACTGGACCACCAGAGAGCAGGTATTATTTGGGTAGTGGTTCATACTCATCACTGCAGTGACACTGATGCAGTGAGGGTGTGTTAGTGTGTTGCACTTGTAAGAGTGGATCAAACACAGCAGTGGTGCTGGACTTTTAAAACATTGTGTTCCCTCACTGACCACTCCACTGGACACACCAACCTTAAGGCCCAATCCCATTTCTTCTTTTTTATTTCTACCCCTTGTTTTCGCGTATCACCTGAACCCCTTGGAATGGAGTTACGAAGGGTAGTGGTTGAAATCTTGCCCTACAAAATGGGACGACTCTTAAAAAAAAAAAAAAAAAAACGTCATTAACAGCTACTAGCGTTGCTCTGTAGGCGACCCGGCCCGTCTTCAGTGAGAGCAGAGAAGGGAAAAGTCCAGCTCCTCCCTGCTGGGTTTTAGTTACATTTAGGGATCATACGCTTTCTAAGAGGAGGAACGAGGCCGTTATTACCGCCCACTGCTAATTCATCAGTGATACGAAGCTGAACTCAGCTATTCTTGTTAGAATTTTCCCGTTCCACGTGAAATGGCGCAACAGTTACATACTTGAGCTTCAGGCGTCAGAACTGCCGGACAATTTAAGGTGGAACGGGGCAAGTTAGCTAGCTAGCTACTGCGGCATTAGCATACATTCAGTGATTTTTTTATGCTTGTTACTAAAACGTCCAAAATACATTGAAACGACTTTAAACTAAGATCATACGACGGTTATCGTCATGTTTAACAGAGAAAATACTTCGACTTGTGGGTTTCTTTGGTCGCTTGTGCCGCTATCTTGCCGGCTCGTAACACTCTGTTTGGAGTGTAACTCTGAGAAACCTCCGTTTGGAGGGTCATGTAGCCCAAACACTTTGCCCTACACCTCTATCTCAACAAAAACTGGGACACCCTAACCAGAGAGCTAAGGGCTAAGTGGTAGGGGCAAGAGGTGAAATGGGATTGGGCCTAAGAGTGACCCTTGGCCCTCTCAGGCTCTGAATATATAAGTCATTTTGCTGGGTTCACAACACTAAACAAAACCAGCAATCCTCTGGACGTTTTCATATTCCACTGACCTCGAAGCAGCCAAATCCAGTGCTCCAGATGAAGAGCAGGTGACTGAACAGTAAATAAATAAATAAGAAACCAATTCATTACATGCATGAGTAAGTGTAGTGTCTGCGACCCCCTCAATAAAAGAAATGCAAAGTCATTGAGGTATGTTCTTTTTCGAGGGGGGAAGGAGGGAGGGGAAAAAAAGAAATAAAAATGGAAGCGTATTCGTCTGCGCTGCCTCTTGCTTTCTCTCACTCCCAGCTCCCTTTTCAAACCTGTAAACGTATAACTAACAGCCTTTTGTGGCGGGTAAATCCGGCACGGAGCGATACGGCCCTCCCATGCAGAGAGGTGGAGCGCGAGGCTAAGACGGCTTATTGAAATAGTGCTGGCGCTCGTTCAAAGTCACGGGGCGTCCAGCATGCCAGTCCTAAATTTCCCCTGGACGCCAGGTCAGGCAGGGTGAACACGCAAAATGGGGCTAGACTGAGTCAGCAGGGCCGAAAGACAGATTTACCAAATTAATACAACACTCAGCAGATTACGCACAGGAGGAGGTGAGGGCTGATATTTATAAAATTCTTTGGCCTATATGTTTATTATTGCTCATAAAGGCCTGCAACTCTGAGGGAATTATTGAGGAGCGGGGAGGTGAGGACCCTGAATCTTCCCAAAGTTTGCAGAAGCTGCGGCTTCTGTCACCAAGATCCATGGACTCCTTAGGTTGTAGGTTACCATGGAAACCTCTGGATGGCCTCTTTTAGCCACTTTAGAATAAATGAGATAATAAAGGCCAAAAGCATTGAGGAGGAGCATCAATGCTAAAAATGGCCTTTTGTAGGACTTTAGAGCACCACAAGAGGTGGGTAGAAACCAGTTACATTTGTTTAGGTACAGGTATATGGGTACTTATGTGTCCAAAAGTATTTAGACACATCTTCTAATTAGTCAATTGAGATACATTAAGGTGCACCCATTGCTGGTTGTATAATCTCCAAATGAATGGGATGCTCAGGGCTAGCCTAAGGCCACCAAGTTCCATGTAGAGTTCTGAAACTGAAACCCACAAATAAGACCTGACCTGACATGGTCTGGATTGACGGGTATTGATAAACTGGAAACCCAAATACCCGAACCCAATCATGCATATGTTAAAACAGACAATCATTGCAGATGGTATTCCAGTGCTTTGCCTTCTACTAATGACACATTTACATTGCAGAGGGCCAAGAGGCTTATCTTGCCAACTGTTGGCCACTTTGTGGGCATTTCACTTAAATGTGAGCAAGTTTACCTGTCTAAGCAGCTCTAGGGTGGCTCCAACTGCCACCGAGGCTCTGGAGGCATGGCCATACATAAGGCCATGCAAAGAGGCTCATGGTACATTTGAAGGTAAAGCAATCCTCGTAAAAAGGAATTTTTAAAAATTTTGCATGAGCTGATGGTTAACATGGAAGGGACAGTTATGGCTAGTGCTGTCCTCCCTTTCACACATCTGTATGTGTCTTTCTGTCTGGTGTTTAATAAAAGAGCACTTCTCACAGCACAATCATGGCCTCTTCCATGTCTCCTTATACACCAGTGGCACAATATTATCTTGTTACAATGTGAAGTAATGAAAAATCTCCTGTTAATTTCTCTACTATTTTCCATCTACACTGATTTCAGTGTGTTGTATGAATGTGAATATGACAAAACACCCCATGGCACTTTTTAACAGTCTGATGGGCTGCAGTTCAGAAGTGAATGGGAGATGAAACAACATTGCTGTAATGTAAATGCAGCGTAAACATTGAGTGGATGGACAGAAAATAGTTCAGTTCCTGGGATAAACTTGTATTTTTCCTATCTGTAATACACTTAAATCCCCTGTATATTTTGGTGGAATTGGGTGGCATGATGGTGCAGTGGGTAGCGCCATCGCCTCCCAGCAAGAAGGGTCTGGGTTTGATTCCCCAAGGGCCTTTCTGCTTGGAGTTTGCATGTTCTCCTCGTGTCTGGGTGAGTTTCCTCCCACAGTCCAAAGACATGCAGTCAGGATAACTGGACACACTAAATTGCCCCTAGTTGTGTGTGTTAATGTATATGTCTGTCTGTCTGCCCTGCAATGGACTGGTGACCTGTCCAGAGTGTATCCTGCCTTCCACCCGATGACTGCTGGGATGGGCTCCAGCTCCCCCCGCCATCCAGAAGGATGAGTGGCTTAGAAGAACGTTCCACCTGCTACTGCAAAAAAAAGATTAAAGAGGCACTCCAGAGGCAAATACCCGATTGGCTCATGATATCATTAAAATTTTCATCAAAAGAAGTAGTATGCCTATGTACAGCGCAGCGTGAAGTGATGGGTAATATTTAACATTCATAATTCATGGAGTGGACAGTTCCTAAAACCTGGAGAAATTGGTGCTGTATGTATAATTGAAGAAAACAACAGTAGTAGTTTTCCCCCAATGTGTTCTCCAGCTCTAGAACAGCAGGAGAGGACCTGGTTCAATATACACAGCATGTGTATCTCTGAGACTGTGGGGTGCTGAGTTTGGGCAAAAGTGCAACTGCTAATGGGATAGCATGGATCTAACAGAATGTGAAATAAGGCATCAGATATTTCAGTCATGAACCAGGTATAGCTGTAAATGATGAAGATCTGCCCATTTTAAATGCTGTTATTTGATTCTGGCTTATACGTCGGCATGTGAAACTGGCATAAAAGTAACATTCCTTATATTGATTTACTGTGACTCTTCTGGAAAGATCTGAATTTTCAGCCTGTTTCTCAATGATCTCAGTGTCATTGAATCAGCCTGTTAGCCTCTTTACTAACCGCTGACCTTGTCTTCTATGGGCAGAATATAGCTCACTTTTGAAGTCTGCAAAATCTACTACATGAAACAAATGAAGTAACAAAACTTTTATATGAATATATTTTAGGCCTTCCTACAAGATACTAGCGCTGTAATAAACGAGAGGAGCGTGCCAGCTCTCAGCATGTCGGTTTACTCATATTTTCCATATACCTGCCAACGTATGATTGCAATCATGAAAGTACTGAGTGCTGTTCCTTAATGCTAATTAAAAATAATACTTTTAATCTCTCACTTCAACAGTGGGTGAAAGCTATAATGACAGGCTTGAAATTTGACATAGCATTAAAATGTACTTTTCCTCAGTGCTTTAAAAGCTCTGGAAATAACTGAGATGACCTGTATAGTGTTAAGCTTTACCGTCTATAAAATGAATTGTATGATTTTTATATTGAGAGTTTCTTAAAAGTAAAAGTAATGGTTCTTTGCTTGGGTTCTTTAAACTTCAAAAAGGTTTCTCACACTCGCAAACACTGTTATTAACAGGAGCATCTATTGAAAAAGTTCTTTGAGAAACCAGAAGTGTTTCTTCTACACTAAGACTCGCCTACCTCAATGTTAAGAAGAGGCATTTCGCCAAGTTTCAGCAAAAATCTAACCACCTTGGGAGCCACATTTCACGTCCATTTTAGGGAAATAATATTTTACCATGTTATAAATCATCAAAAATCAAGTTTTTCTTCTGCATTAATTGTAGAATTGCAAATGAGGTGCTGGTAGGCTGGCGCTTGATTTCATGCACTGAAGCTGATTCATCATTTGCGCTCAAGACTTCGTTTCCATATGAAATGAAGGTTTCGAGAATCAGGAGCATGAGTAGTTCAGACTACAGTCAAATTCTAGGCAACTCTGATGAATAAGGACCATTATATGTGTAAACATGAAGTGGATATATGCATTAGAAGTATATAAAAACAAAAACAAAAGGGTCTGAATAACTGGTTCCCCTCACTATACACAGAACCACGACTAATTTGATTGTTTGGAACCAGGCAGGCACGATGAAGGCCCAGTTTCCCGGTCATGTATGTCTCAACACTGCTAGCCTCTATTTCACATCCAGGAGTGTAAAATGGAACATGAATCTTAAAACATCTTCCTGACACACCAGCCAATTAGCCTTGCCACCTCGACTGTGAACTGGAAGCAAAACAGGCACATTCTTGCCTCTTGTGTTTCCTAAGAACAGAAAGCTCTGATCCATGATGGGTAGTTGTGGGAATTCTCGACATCCATGGGTTGAGGTTCTTTGATCATCAACTTGCAAACGGAATCTCAGCTCTTACGCTGGACTGATCTCGTCTCCACCAGAGACCAACACGTTTTAAACATCTGGACCTTCAGAATGCAGTTCTCATTTTTCAGTTTCTTTTGGGGAAGCTGTTTCAGTGCAGCAGATTTCAGGCATGATTTAGGCATCCAGCTGTCCAAAATCGCAGACATTTTTTAGAACACATGCCCAGGGTAACAAGCATATCGTCACTGTCCAAAGAAAATCAAGCATCTCAAAAATGGCAACTTCAAAGGAGGGGCAAAATTGTTCAATACTTTCAATGCAAGTTCATGTAAAGAGGTTTTATTGTAAGCAAATTCGAAGCACTTCTATTTGTCATTTATTAGGCAATTTTCAATGTAAATCAACTGATGTAGGAATATAAGAATAGCACTTGTCACTGGGGCAGTAACCCTCTTGTCACTGGGGTGGAACCCTCAGTGGTACATCTTAGTACCTTTAGTCAGTGAACATAACTGTACCATAATCCACTGAAATGATATTTTCTAAGTTGTGTTGACTCCACAAACCCAGTCTCATCATTAGGTTATGAAAAAAAACTTATTTAAGATACAAAATTGCACATTAAATCCACTGTAGTACCTTAGAGGGAACATTTACGTTGTTTGAACCTTGATGAGCAAACAACCAACCTGCACAGAACAGTGTAGCCAGGACATCATAATGTGGCAAAGGACTCATCCAAATGTACCTTGATGTATCCAAAATGCAAAACAACTTGGCTAACACTTTATTTGGCTGGTCCACTGTAGATGCTTTGTAAATGCTCAGTATATCTTTAACTAACATTCAACTAAATTCCATTAAACGCAACTGAATTTAAAGTTCAGTATGAAAGATTTTATTACACCCATCCCTAAGCCTAAGCCTAACCTCAGGGCAAAACCTACACCTACTCCTAATCCTAACCCTAATCACAATGCTGTTGTTAATCAACTGAATATCACCAGAAAGTTTGTTAATGGTAACCTCTTATTCTCCAGGGTATATTTTGGTTCGTCCATCTGAATTTACACGACCAAATCATAAGGCAAATTATTCAGTAACTGCATGAAATAAATGCAATTTATTTATTTGTTTATTTTTTTTTGTAAAAGTTCCCCTCAAATGAACAGAAAATGTGTTTTATGATCACACGTATCGCTATATGCTTACAATTTACTGCTGAAAGCCAAAAATCTCAGATGCTGTTTGTATTATTTTATAAAAAATAATTTGTACAGAGCAGATCACTGAAGAGATGCCATCTGTTTATGGTTTATAGCCCAGATTTGTGGAAAAATGGCTTGACTTTCAGTAGAAAAAAAAATTGTGAGTTCAATTATAAGGGTTTAAAATGACATCACCATCCATTTGACTAGAAAGAAGCCAGTTACAACCTCATATGACACCCAGCTTCTGAGTGTAGCTTATGAAATATGAAAGTTATGAAGAATATGATGAAGCTCTTTTTGGAACCACCAGTGGTTCAAAGGAGTTTAAGAGGCTATGTATCTATAGAGCATCTATAGGAGACCATCCGATAATATCTCATAAAATTTGATATCAAACACATCAAGAACAACAAATGAACAAAGAACACGAAGGTGAAACATAGATTTTCTAACAGCTGCATCAGTAGGCTTTTTTCCACTTCCGCAGGCTATAGAAACAACCCTGTATCTCATACAGATTCAAATTCATTCCATATCTCACTCAGATTATAGGTTTGACATACATAATATATATTTATAAATATAAATATTTTCAATTGAGTTGACACCCCATTTCAACCCCTTATATCCAGGCCCCATCAGCAGGCCCAAGGTTTTACCACACACTTCTATAACCTAAGAACGGCTCAGCAAGCTTGTAAGTTCCTATAGTTGCTGAATAATAAGCCATAGTATGTAACAAGCCTGGGACTGTAAGGGATCAAAGAACTGAGTGCAGTAGATCAGCATTTTCACAGGAGTTCTGAAAAAATGAAGAAAATATTGTATATTTTGGATGGCAGTGGTGGACAAATCATGTATTTGAGTTAAAGTAGACACCCAAGGTAAAAAATTACTCCAGTAAAACTAGAAGTTTATCCCTTTAGACCTCCACTTGAGTAAAACCACAAAAGTATTTACCTTCAAATGTACTTAAGTATTGAAAGTAAAAGTACTAAAAGAGTAATTATGTCCTGTTATCATTTTTAGTGTAATTTTACATTAAAAGTAACTATGACTGTTTAGATCTGCTATGGCTTTTACTTTGGGTCAAATTTAGAAGTAGAAGGTTAGATTAGATAGCTATTTTTCACTACCATGCTAGGATCTGGTGAATTAACACGTCCCACTGTTGCGCTGGAGCGGGAAGAGTTTTTCTTGGTTATTCTAGGGGACATCAGGATTCTACAGCACCATTGCTAGGGGCCTTGGTTCCTGGCAGTAATTCCTCATAAGGTCCGTCTGATTCGCATTTGTAGAACTCCTTAAGGGCTTGATTTCACTTCCTAAGCCAACTTGACAAGGAGTTAGGAAGAGTTTTAGTTGGCTATCCAGAAATGGGTTCCACTGTTATTTTCTTACTTTTCTTTTTTTTTTAAATGAAGGGGACAGAAACACAAACTCCAAAGCAGTCCAAGATGTTCCAATCACTAACCTCGCCCCCTTCCCCGTATTAATAAAAGTCTCTCAGCTATCAGCAATAATTCATCCTACCAGTGACACGCACTGTATTTCGAGACACTCCACACTATTGCTGCTCACTATCTCCTCCTGTCTCTTCTCTCTTCCCAGGGTTCCTCGTGGAATCAAATGCAGCAGAGTGGCGTTGGCCTTCAGCCATTAATCACAGCTAAAGACCGAAAGTTGGCTCTGTTCAGACACATGAACCCAATACACCGACTGCGATGAGCTCACAGTTCTATAAAAAATCAGAGACCAGGCTGAAGACTTTTACTTAGTGGGAGAAACTCATCCTTTAAAGTAAAGGTATCTTTGGCAGGTCTGCAGCTGCACTGCTGAGCTTTCCCAGTCAGTTTCCTCAAAGAACCGCGTCTCTTATCTAGGCCTGCCTCCTGACCCACTTAATGACAGGGTGCAGCCGCCTCCCACAGAGCAACACTCACTTTAGTCTACGTAGAATCAGCTTTGATTGTTTGTTTGTTTGTTTGTTTTGGTTAACAGCTGTCACCATGGAAATCAAATCAGACTGTGTGGAACAATGTCTGAACGACTGACACTGTTCAAATAAATGTAAACATTTAAATAAGTAATATGATGATATAGCGTTTAATTGATTATGACCATTGATGATTATTATCATTGGTTTTATAGTTATTATTATTATTATTATTATTATTCAATAATATTTTAACAACAATAAAAATCATCCTAATAATTGTGTTATAAAATCACTATTAGATCAAACTTAATTCAGATCACGTTGTAGTAACTATAAAATAATGACACTAATAATAATTGTATTATTAAATGAACTGGATTATATAATTACATATAAGATAAGATGAGATAAGACAAGGCTTTATTGTCATTCGCATCACATGTGGTACAAGAGGTGAAACAAAGTAGTGTACTCAAGGTCCCAGTTAACTCCCAAGAACAAAAGTAACATATAGTTTATTATTTAATATTAGTTATAATTCTTTAATATTATATACAGAAAAATATTAAATATCATTTTGTTCTTTAAATATACTAAGTCTATTAATAGTAAAAAAAATAATAATCATAATCATCATTATTGTTATTATTATTACTATTGTTATTATTATTATTATTATTATTATTATTATTATAAAAGAAGAAGGAAAAGAACAATCTGAATAATCAATGTATTAATCAGATATAAAATATTAATACAAATTAAAAAAAATCATACAAATTAAATTCAATTAAAAAAAAGAATTTAATCAACTGCAATTCACTGAATATTTGCTTGAGCAGATATTTTCTGCTGGCTGAGTGGGTTTGGGACTTGGACACCGGCCATCTCGGCTGACCCGACAGCAGATGGGTATACAAGATAAATCTGACACCAAACAAGAGTCGCTGAAGGTGCACAGCTTTTGCTCCAACAAATTATCAGACACTGCACAATCAGACCTCCTGAAACGTAATCAATATCAGCGGCCGTTAAGTCTTTAAGCTTCCTCCCTCATGTACAGCATCACTGAACTCCTCCTTCCTTTCTGACAACCCCCCCATTACGCATTCCGAACACAATAGCCTGGACTGTATATCCATCTGCTTAACCTTTTCCTCCTCGGCCTCTAACAGCTGAGAGGACGCGTGATGGAGCTGGAGGCGTGGTGCGGCCAAGTGCCTGCGGTGGTAAAGCATCTTCAATTAAAATGGATTACAAAATCAATCCAGCCTCCTCAGTCCACACAAGGAGAATGGATTAAGTATAGAGAGCTGAATCCAGGCAATCTGCGTTATGGTGATGACATGCAAAAACAATAAGGTAATAAAACGTTTAAGTGGTTGGAATCAAAGTCCATAAAGGTTTTAGAATTGATGGGCAGTGAGGGAGTTCATGACGGGGGGCCAGTTCCTTTTTAAATACAGCATTGGCATCATTTTACCAGCGAGCTCTTTTATTTCGCATTTAAATGCTTTTTAGCCGAAATTTTAAGGACTTGGAAAAAGGAAAGGCTCACAGTTTGAGCGAATAATGGGCCTAAAATCAGGCTGAAGTTCTGCAGGGGATTAAAATGCCTCATTATTTCTGAAAACTACAGTACAATAGACTCAAACCCAAAGTGGTTTAATGCGTAGTGGCCTGATACAAATCTCATGTCATGTTGCACGCTGAACTATTCAGCAGAATAATATGGTTGTGGCCTGTCAGAAGGCTTGGAAGCATTTTTCAGCTGAATTTCAGTGAAGGTCTGTTCATTCAAAAGCCCTGACTTGCCTATGATGTCCTTTCAAATTCGTTGACTTGTTTACTTTGTGGTGTACATCTATACACCTTTACAGATTGGACTATTTCATGAACCGTTTTAAGTGAAATTTAAAAACCGGCTCCTCTGAAAGCTTTGGGACAGCAAGGCCAGCTCTTTTGCTTTTGCTTTACTGTAAACATTTAGGTTTAGGATCAAAAGGTGAATCTGAGACGATAGATCAGAATTCCAGCTTTTATTTCCTGATTTTTAGATCTATATGGGTTAAACAAAAGTTGCTTGAACTATCATTTTTCTAGTAAGCCAAAGTATTTTTACTTTTTATGAGTGTTACTTTTGTAAGCATCTATAAAGACATTCACAACATATTATAATGCATCCATAAGGCATCATAAACATGGCTATAAATATTCTTAAAAATGCATTACACGTTATTGCCATGCTTATTATGCATTGTGATGGTCCGACGGAAAAGACACGTGGGTACGTTCCAGTTTGGGGTGCAAAAATCGGTGTTTATTAAATCCCAGTGAAAAACCAAACAAAAAAAACAAAAATGCAATTTATCCAATGCCAAAAAGAAAAATATTTACAAATATATACAGCTTAATATGAATAGTCAGTTATTCAATCACAACTTGAGAGGGTTTCAGGCTTCAACCACATTCCATTACCTCTCCCACAAGACTAGTTCATTCTGGTCCATATAGGGCTTTTATAGAGCTAAACAGGAAGTGCTATGACGTCACTTCCGTTTTTTTTTGCGCGCGCGCGCGCGCGCGCGCGGGGGGGGGGGGGGGGGGGGGGGGGGGGGGGGGTTCACTATAAAAACGCAGCAAACAAAGGGTCCTGTTTTCCTCCCTGACTGAAAACACGGCTACCTTCCTCTGGAGTCTATTCACAGGTAAGTACTTGTTGCTTTCCCCAAGTGTTTCAATAATGTTAGTTTATAATATATGTTTCATTACATCACTAAATCAATCTAAATTTACAAATAATAAAACATTCACATTCACCATTAAGTTTTGTTTCTTTTCTCTGCAGGTTTACTCTTGTTCCCCAGCATAACCACTCAATCAATAAATGCTATTTAAAAACAGTTTGTGTCTCTGAGTATGAAATGTCCCCATTACCTAGAAAGTTCAAACATATGTACATTGTGGCGGAGGGCAGCTCCGTCACATGCATTATGAATTGTTAATGAAATGCATAGAAGAAAAGAAGAAACAACGGGTGTACTAACAACCAGACAGGTGTTTAAGGGGCAGTCGTGGGCTGGAGGTTAGGGAGCTGGCCCTGTGACCGGAAGGTTGCCGGTTCCATCCCCAGGGCTGACAGTCCATGACTGAGGTGTCCTTGAGCAAGACACCTAACCCCCAACTGCAAGTTTGCTCACTGCCCCTAGTGTGTATGTGGTGTTTCACTTCATGGATGGGTTAAATGTGGAGGTGGAATTTCCCCGGTTGTGGGATCAAAAAAGTATCACTTAACTTAACATCAAACAGGTAGGTCCATTAAAACAACAGCATTTGATGATAGAAACATTGTGAGAGCTGTGAAAAAAAAAACAGCAACGGTAAGTGACGTCACCAACTCCCTCAACATGGCAGGTGTGAAGGTCTTACAATCCACCGTTCAAAGAGGACTGAGTGCAGAACTATAGGAGCCATGCCACAAGATGCAAACAAATTCACAAAGAAATACAGAGATGAGCCACACAAGTTAAGGAACACAGCTTTATAGACTGATGATCAAGGTTAATCTCTAAAAAGTACAGAGAAAGTCAGAAATGATCTGCTCACAATTCAAAACATACATCCTCGACAGGCAAATCGAGCATGGTGGATGTAGTGTCATGTCTTCTATGGCTCACTAATTTTAATTGATGCAGTAACTCATGATGGTAGCAGCAGAATTCATTCAGAAGACTACAAAAACTACCAAAATGCAACATGTAGCAAGACAGTGATCCAAAACATAATGCCAAAGGACTTCAGGGGAAAACCGTGGAAGGCTTTAGATAATCACCAGACCTTGACCCAATTGAGCATGCATTTCACCTCCTGAGGAGACCGAAGGCCTCCCAAAACAACAATAACTCATTGACGCTGCAGTAAAAACCTAGAAAATCATCACAAAAGAAGAACGCAACAGTTCGGCGATGTCACTGCATCGTCAGCTTGATGCAGTTTTGCAAGCAATGTAATGAGCAAAAAAGATTGAGTGCTCTTTACGTTTATTTACTTTAAGGCTGTCTGCTCCTATTCTTTTGCCACCCAAGGTCTCATGTTCTAATTTGTTTAACGCGTCTAGATGTAAATATTAGTAAATAAAAGCAGAAATTCTGATCTATCAAGAATTTCTATCTATCATCTATCAGATCAATTTGTCCTCCAAATTATCAATGTTCGTCTTAAATCTCTCTGTTTGCCAAATCGTCATT
Source organism: Pygocentrus nattereri (assembly GCF_015220715.1). NCBI lineage: Eukaryota > Metazoa > Chordata > Actinopteri > Characiformes > Serrasalmidae > Pygocentrus > Pygocentrus nattereri. The sequence goes on from NC_051229.1 coordinate 31,662,889, forward strand.
TGCATTACAATGCACTATTTAAAGAAGTCTTCAAGAGTAGAATTACAGAAGCCACACCACCATCATTCATCAGCACTGAGAACTGAAAGGCCAGATTGGAATTTGCTGAGAAATACAGAGATGAGCCGTATACATTCTGGAGTTCTGTGGACCAATGAGACCCAGATGAACCTCTACCAAAGTGATGGAGAAAAGGAGGATCTGCTTTAAAGGCCATACATGCTCATTAGTGCATCAGTTGTAAAGTGCACATTAAAGAACATTTACACTCTGTGTTTACAAAAACATTGAGAACCTTAGCAACAGTAGTTATGAAGGGTGTAGTATTTGAGGGTGGAGGTAAATTAGAACCCCCTAGCAGAGTGGAGATGAAAAGTGCTTCCACAAACTCAAGGAGGATGGCAGAAAAGACAGAACTCAGCCAAGGACTGAGGTAGAAGAAGCAGCATGGTGAGGACGAGTGGCAAGGATTGGCGATGAAGACAGCAGAAGAGGAAGCAGCACAGCAAGGTTCAGCAGGGGAGTCTGGTGGGGACCTGCGAGAGGATCAGCACAGCTGTGTGGCTGCCTGGAATCGTTGGCTTCAGCCCTCCACAGATGCTTTGAGCAAGAGTTGGCAATGTGGTTGGCCAAGGCCAACAGTTTGCTCCAGCTCACAATCAGCACCTTTGCTGGGTTTGGTGTTATGGTGGGCAACATTTGCATGAAAATAGATGCTGCAAGCTGCGAGGAGTTCTGCCACACAAGGTGCAGCACTTTGGTCATTCAGAACCCTTTGGCTACATTCACATTACTAGGCTGAAGTGGCACAAATCCAATTTTTTTGCCCTAATGTGACTCAGATCTCATGGACAAGCAAATTTGATCTTTTCAATTCCGAACTGAGCCACTTTCATATGTGGTCCTAGATCAGATACGTATCTGATTCGTGGCCATGTGACCTTAATGTGACGCTCAGATGGGAATTCATGTGCTTTTTTCCAATGCGTGTGACCATCATTCAGTGTTACTCTGGCAGCAGCGCCAAACAGACATTAAAGCCTATAAACGGTGGAAAAGCAGCTCATCTCACCTTTTTCTCCTTCGTCTCGCTCTAATAACGAAGCTGAGAGCTGATCAGAGTTCATCTTCTCAGCGAAGCTCATTCTGTTTGTTAGTTTGTGCTGATGATTCTTGTGATTCATTCACTCACGTTACTGAGTAGGACGTGCACATGAGGGTCATTTCAGGACACTGGTTCATTCACATTAATGACAAATTTGAGTCACTTACCTAGACAAGTGTGAACCATCCTGTCAGAGAGATTGGATTTGAGCAAAAAATCTGATTTGAGCAATGAGCTTTTGTTGCAAAGGGACAGCACCCCAGAGACCCCACTTTGAAGGGGGTTTGTGTAGCGTCCTGTTACTGGCTCATGCTGCCGTGGTAGCATGGGAGGAGTGGCCATGCAGAGCGTCCATGCACAGAAACTCTCGATAGCAGTAGGAGCTAGTCTAGGGGCAGTCATGGGCTGGAGGTTAGGGATCTGGCCCTGTGACCGGAAGGTTGCCTGTTCGATCCCCAAGGCTGACAGTCCATGACTGAGGTGTCCTTGAGCAAGACACCTAACCCCCAACTGCTCCCTGGGCGCCGTGGATAGGGCTGCCCACCGTTCCCGGCAAGTGTGCTCACTGCCCCCTAGTGTGTGTGTTCACTAGTGTGTATGTGGTGTTTCACTTCACGGATGGGTTAAATGCGGAGGTGGAATTTCCCCGGTAGTGGGATCAAAAAAGTATCACTTACTTAAAAAAAGGAGAGACTTTAATTGTAAATAAGTTAATGTTGTTGTTGGTTTAATGATGCGTACATGTGTTATTCTGTGCTGGGCTGTGGGGTAGTTGGTGCACTTTAAAGCACAATGTTTCCCACCATCTTCTTCGTCACTGACCCCACTGTTACAGGTAACCAGGTCAGCTGTAATTGAGTAAATGCTACCTTGCTGCCGGGCTGGTTTCAAGGCGAAATGGCCCTCTTTCAGGTCAGCGCCCTGGCAGGTGTATGAAGGGTTAATGCAAGGTTTCAGATGGACTGCTACTCTAGTCCTGCTGTTAAATGTACTGTGGCAGACTGGGGGCAGTATGTGTGTGCGTGTTTTAGGGAGGGAGGTGTGTTTAACGGCTGACTGCTCTTTTCCATCGGGGCGGCTCCTCTCCTGCCTCCACCCCTCTGGTAAAGTGAGCTGGGCCCCAGCCGGGGCTGCCCACTGGCTCTCATTAAGAGATACAAAATCATTATGGATCCCTCCTCTATTCGGCAGGCCCGTCCAAAACCTCTGGCGGCTCGTGACTGTGGGCGATCATTAGCAGATGACAAACCCCATTACCCAGCCCCCCACACTGGACTGGAGTGGATCTGACAAGGCCTCTTTAGCCTTCAACCAGATCAAATACACTATGAAAACACTCGGCCTCTAAACACACACATATACACACTCACATGGAGTCGGGTATGTATGCGCTCTTTTCTTCACACTGATGTTTAGGTAAGCTTTCTTCTCTACAGGACTTTATTTCAGTAATGCTTCCTTTCTGACACTGCTTGTTAGAAATTGCAGCTAGTCTGGATGGATGTTGGAAATGATGAAGTGATTGACTTACAGTGCACTTAGTGAAATATTCTTCATGCTTCTTTCATGTTTTTTTTTCACCTAGCTAAACCAGTGATACGCAAAAAGTTCAACCAACTAGAAAATCACACTAATCCCACCCCCTCACCTAATGAGTAAGCAAACATAGTTATATGTACAGTCATTCGCACTGGTTACATGTGAAAAGACGTTAACACATCCTCTACTTGGAGCCATAACTTTTGCACAGGTCATGTTATATGTTATTTTTATGTTTTATAAAATACATTTTCATAAATCATAGATTTAAAACTTTTGTGTGCTGTTTTTGCCTTTTTGGTTTTTTGGCCCACCACAAAGCAAAATGCTTGGGCACCCTGGGTTAGACTTTATGATCCCACCCTCAGAGCCGAAGCCCTTCTACACTGCCCATACTCCATGGACATTATACATGGAGTCAGCCTTATGCATTCTTGTCCTGCAGGCAGGCATTTGACCCATTGCTTTTAAATGTATAGGGGCGATGCCCCACCACGTTTTGAGTTCAGGAAGATTAGATCTCTGCTTTCTCCAAACTGAATGGACTGCTGACCTATAGGCATGAACAGAGTCAGACTCGGCACGATCTCTATTTCAGCTGAGGGGGTGAGGCATTTCCCAAACAACAAAACTTTTTTGGTTTCATGTTTAGTGCTTTAAAAATGTTGTTCCCACTTTTATAAAGCATCTATAAATCAATGCATATAGTGTATTTACAGTGTATTTATAGTTTGCTGCATTTCACTCATTGACACACCAAAAAGTTTTTTTTTTCCAGGTTCTTTTGGCTAGTGTGTCTGCTCAGAACTCCAGGGAGGCTTTTCCTGCTAGTGCTACAATTTTGGCAACCCTTTTCCATTCGTGGCATAACCAGCGAGCCGACTGCCTCTTTTTCTTGATGGGCAGCCTTTAACCAGTGACCGCTCTCCTCCTTTATTAAATTTCTGACTGAGCTACTCATCCCCACTCATTTTTAGCCCGAAGTGTCAAAACGTATAAACAGACACGAGATCAGACGACAAATGAAGTTCAGTTCATTTACTTTTGAGATGTAGCCTTAAAGTCCACAGATTTTGAATATCGCTGCTGTCGGAAGAAAACCTGCATCTTTATTTTTGACATTTTTTATTTTTTGACATAATTTGAAAATGCATGTCACCCTTTACATTGTGAGTTAATTTCATGATGAATGGACTGAAAGAAATGACCTAAAATGACTTGGAAAAAATTCTGGTTCCTTTGACTGACATTAAAAGTAAAGGAGGTTTCTTCCTTCTCCTGTAAAATGACCATTTTGAGGCTATGAGGCAACAATATACTTGCACTTTTATGATTATTGTTTATTTATTTTTTGTCTTCTAAGAAAAAAGAATTCTACCCATAAGCCCTTACATAAACACTGTTGTCTTTTGGGGAAATAAGAGCAAGTAATGCATCTTATGTTAGCATTTCTGTTCAAATTCTGTACTGAAAATGTATCATATCATGATGCAAAAGAGGCAAAACATATCATATGTGACTTTTCTATATTGTTACACCCCTAAGAATCATTGCCCATGTATCACCTACAGTTCTTCTTCATGCAATTGTGCAACTAGTACAAGTTGACAGATGTTACCACATATTTTCTCTTACAGAACTGCACATCTTTAATAAGCTGCTGTTTCTCCAACAAGACTTCCATTTTCATTCCTTTGACAGGTCCTGTTTTTATCCAAGAGCATTTTTCCATCTGGTTGGACTTTGCTGTCCCACCCACATAAAGCCCTCCCGCCCAACACACACAAAATGACTGGGTTGCATTGCACTTACAGTGAGACATTCTTCCGAACAAGGCCACGTAACGATTTCTCATGCTGCATTCGTGGTGTGGGTTTTTCTTCTTTGCTTTAAAGCGATGTTCAAAGTTTTTCATCTAGACTTCGTGGTCCCACCCTCATAGCCAAAGCCCCTCCAGTTGACACACTCATAGACTCACACGGAGTCAGGTATGCCTTCCTCTCTGCTGGCTCCTCTTCCATCAGAACCGCTTGTTTGAAGTTCCTCTCATTGGGTGTGTAGATGAAATGATTGAAATGGCCGAGATCAAAAGGACTGATTCTGTAGCGGAATGCTGGAAAATCCGAGCGAAGATTTCTTGTGCTGTATTCTTAGCATGGCTTTTTTTTCTTTTCTTTTTTTTTAGGATGAAGTTAGGGGTTTTTTTTTTCATCTGGTTCGACTTCTTGGTCCCACCCTTGCAGCCAAAGCCCCACCACCCAGCGTCGGGTTTTAATTACATCTCTTTGGTCGGGGCCATTAGCTTTACTTTGCACTCCAATCCGATTCTCTCGTGCTCGCTAATTTAAAGGGTTCTTGAAGCCTGCGGGACTTTTTCATATCCTTTCAGGCAGAGCGTGTGCAGAACGCCACCACTTTCATGTGGAAAACAGTGTGCGTGTGACAAAGGCACTTAGCTACTATTAATGTCTGCATCACTAAGCCTCACTGAGGTTTTTAAATGGGCTGTCAGGCAGCGCTGGGCTTTGAACTCAGCATCAGGGTTGCCTAACCAAGAACCAACAAAGGCCATGGAGCTTCGCTGGGTGTGCGTGTGAGTGTGTGCACATGAGTGTGTGTGTGTTGATAGGCTTAATGCACAGCTGGGGTAAATTCACTCCATTGTGGGCAGCCTGATGTTTCTGAGCGTCCTCCAGAGTGAAGTGCAGGAAAAGCCAGTGTAATGAAGTGTGCTCCTATTGTTTGGAAGTAGGGCAGTGGCACAATGCACTCACGCTGGACCAGGCTATCTCACCCTGGCTGCGGAGAGCTATTATGCTACCAGCCAGGTGATTCACACCAAGAGACCCCAGAGTGCTTTCTCACAAGAAAAAAAAAAGAAAAGAAAGAAAATCGTTTCTAACGGCCAGAGCTGTGTTGTTGCTGGTTGTGAGCAACTGTTGTTTCAACTGCTCCGTGGAAGTGATGAAGTGGTCAGTGGTTTTTAGATAGTACAAAATTATATATATATATAATATACACACACATACACACACACACTCACCGGCCACTTTATTAGGTACTCCTTGCTAGTAAAAGGTTCGACCCCCTTTTGGACCCCCCTTTCACATCAACAAGGCATTTTCATCCACACAACTGACCACTCACTGGATATTTCCTATTTTTCAGACCGTTCTCTGTAAACCCTAGAGATGGTTGAGTGTGAATATCCCAGTAGATCAGCGGGTTCTGAAATACTCAGACCAGCCCGTCTGGCACCAACAACCACGCCATGTTCAAAGTCCCTTAAATCCCCTTTCTTCCCCGTTCTGATGCTCGGTCTGCACTTCAGCAAGTTGTCTTGACCACCTCTACATGCCTAAATGCAGTGAGTTGCAGCCATGTGATTGGCTGATAAGCTATTTGTGTTAACAAGCAATTGAACATTGTACCTAATGTACCTAATAAACATTGTACCTAATAAAGTGGTTGGTGAGTGTATAGATAGATAGATAGATAGATAGATAGATAGATAGATAGATAGATAGATAGATAGATAGATAGAAACACATTACTGTTGTCGGAACAAAACCTTGTCCCTCCAAAATGGTAAATTTACAAGGAATTTATATGTTTTTTAAAAAAACATAAAAAATGAAGATACAAGGTCAAAAATGAAGATACAAGGTCATATATATATATATATATATATATATATATATATATATATATATATATATATATATATATATGTACTGTTGCTGTTGGAATAAAAAATAATACTATTTTTTTCAATTTTGGACTTGATACGTTCATCAAGAAATCTTATTAAGAGTAGCCAGAGTTTACAAATTATGCCAAAAAATGAAAAATAAAAGAAAAATAGAGACATAAAGTTGTGTTTTTTTATTGTTCAAGGGTGTAGGACGTGCTCTTTTGCTGTTGTAGCCCATCCACCCCAAGGTTGGATGTGTTGTACATTTTAAGATGCTTTTCTGCTCACCCTGTTGTGGAGAGTGATTAACCGTAGCCTTTCTGCCACCTTGACCCGTCTGGTCATTCTCCGATGAACTCTCAACAAAGTGTTTCCATCGGCAGAACTGCTGCTCACTGGATAATATTACTTTGTTGCACTATATTAGGTAATTTTAGATACTGATGTGTATTAAAATCCCAAAAGATTAGCAGTTTTAACAGTCAAACCAGCCCATCAGACACAGAGATCACATTTTTCCCCGTTCTGATGATGTGAATATTACCTGAAGCTGCTGGCCTGTGCTGCCAAATGATACTTGTGTGTATAATTGTTTTGTCATCTCAGTGATTAATAACAAAAGACTAACATACATATATCTTACTGCAAATATGTGCATATTCTTAACAGTCATCATTCCTTTAAAAACAAGTAAGAACTACATGAAGAACAGTTTCCAGTTGTTTATCGTGCACGTACTGCTAGCACATCTGGATCTGTAAGTGTCTCCTCAGCGGCCTTCACACAGCAGAACTACACTGCAGGAGGAAATGGGGCTGGACTATCACTCCTAACTGAAGGAAAACCGTATTAGTTTTACTACTTTTCTTATCTGTCTCTGTCCACTCGCTAACTCTCTCTATAAATAGCCCCTGTCCTCCGTCCACACACTGCCAAAACCTACTTTTACATCATGCTGCTCTGTAGGCAACCAATGCCAAGTGACACTGATATAGATAGACAACACTTTAATCATATACAGTTAAAATATTAGCCATAGGATAGAAACAATAGCGTTGATTTGTGCTACTGTTGATTGTGAGCTGATGAGAGATGGAATGGGAATGTGCCAATGTGTTCATTTGATTAATACAGAATGAATGAAAACGATTCTTTCGTGAATCAAAGAGCTTTTACTTTTTTTTCTGGCATAGAGATTATTGCACTCTTAAAAATGAAGGGTCCTCAACGGCCTCTGGCTTGGACACAGGTTCAGGGTCCTTTCTGTGTTGAGCTTACATGTTCTCCCCGTGTCTGAGTGGGTTTTCTCCCACAGTCCAAAGACATGCAGTCAGGCTAATTGGACATTAGCCTGACTGCTGTGCAGGGACACTGGCCTGACTAGGTGTGAATGTTTATGCCTGTCTCCCCTGCGATGGACTGGTGACCTGTCCAGGGTGTATCCTGCCTTCCACCCAATGACAGCTGGGATAGTCTCCAGAAGGAGAAGCGGCTTAGAAGAGGTGTGCAATCAAATAAAGCATTTTCCCCATAAATCTGATATGAGATCTATGTCTCTCTGTATGAGGGTGGTTGGTTAGTGTAGTGGGTAACACCTCTGCCTTCTATGCTGTAGACTGGTGTTCAATCCCCTGCCTGGGTAAGCACCCTACACTATACTAATGAGAGTCCTTGGGCAAGACTCCTAACACTACCTTAGCCTACTTGTGTAAAAATGATCAAATTGTAATTCGCTCTGGATAAGAGCGTCAGCCAAATGCCGTAAATGTATGAGATATGGTGACTCTGTGATGAGCTGCTAGTGATCAATGAGGGCTAAAATGGGAGGAGTAAAAACCCCCCGCTCTGAAAACAATTCACATCTCTCCAGATGACAGAGCCGTGTTCTTCACATAAACAACATATACAATAAAAATATCATTTAAATAGAATAAAAACACTTTTTTCAGAATCAGTCAAGAGCCAACAAGAAACGAGCTAAAGAGGTATGTAAATATCTGTACATAGATATGGATATCTGCATCAGTCGCTGCTGTCTGTGGAAAACCATGTATCTCCAGTTTTCGTCCTAATTTGAAAATGCCTGTGGCCCTTTACAGTTTGTGTAAATTTAATGACGAAACGATTAAAAGAAACAGCCCAAAGTGACTTGAAAAAAAATTCTGGTTCCATTGACTTACATTAAAAGTAATGTATGTTTCTCCTTCTCCTGTAAAGTTAACATTTTGGAGATACGAGGTTGCGACAACAGCGATATGCAGGCCTGAATGGACACATACCATGATAACTATTAGTATATCGCAGAGTGATATGAAAATGTGTTAAAATTCATATGTGTACAGTGGTGTAAATAAGCACTATGCTACAGAAGGAGTGATACTGTAATACAGTAAAGGAGTTGTGTTTAATTTAAGTGTAAACTCCAAAGTGTCCACTGTGGTTAATAAGCGCTACGGTCTGGGGGGAAAGCTGTTGGCGTGTGTGGTTGTGCTGGTTTTGATAAGCCTGAATCTCCTACTAGAGGGCAGAGGCTGGAAGATGTGGTCGACGATCCAGGACGAGAGGGGTCTGCTGTAATTTTCACATTCATTTGTAAGTCTAAACATTAGTTGCATTTGTTGGCATGATCTGAAACATGCACTGACTCTGTACCGAGCTCTGTCCTTTTCATATTAGCAAGCGTATCTGCGGTTTCGGCTTAGTTGCATCATCACAGCCAGCCACAGTTCAGACTGCTTCTAGTCTTCAGATAAGCTTCCCAGTAGCACCTTTGCCTAGTCCAGCAAAACCATTAATGACTGTAAATGCCTCACCAATTGTTGAGGCTGAAGGCCAGTGTTGGGTTCTTTAATGGACCAGCAGCCTTCGTTTCAAACCAGTCAGCACGTAGCACCACCCTGGGCCTCACTGCACCAAGACGCATTACAGACAGACTGTGTCCAGTTTAACTGCACGATATAATCAAAACATTAGTACTGTGTACCATTACATTGATACATATTCAGAATAAATATATTGATAAAGAAATAATGCAGCATTAAACAATAAGTGACATTATTTTGACTACAGCAGTTTACTATTATTGGCTAGCTGAACTGTCCATTCTGCGATCTGACTGGTACGATGAATTTTTCCGGCTGTGCCATGACTGGCTAATTTAAATTCAGATCCTTTGATCTGATTGGCTGGTTGAATTTTCCCTCCTGCGATTTGACTGGTGAATTACATTTTTAATCCTATAATCTTATTGTGTTTTTTTGCCCTGTGATATGCAAATTTTCCATTCTCTGATCTGACTGGTTATGTACATTTTTCTTGCCATGATCCGATTGGCCGGTTTAACTTTTCGTCCTAATGTCTGATTGGCTGCTTCATTTTTTCACTTACTATCTGATTGACTAGTTACAAATTTTACTTCTATGATCCGTCTGGCTTCTTAAGTTTTTTCCCTCCTGCAATCTGATTGGCTGGTTTAAATTCTCACGCTTTAATATGACCAGGCAGTTTCATTTTTAATCCTACAATCTGATTGGCTGGTTTAAATTCTCACGCTTTGATATGACCAGGCAGTTTCATTTTTAATCCTTCAATCTGATTGGCTGGTTTAAATTCTCACGCTTTAATATGACCAGGCAGTTTCATTTTTAATCCTTCAATCTGATTGGCTGGTTTAAATTCTCACGCTTTAATATGACCAGGCTGTTTCATTTTTAATCCTACAATCTGATTGGCTGGTTTAAATTCTCACGCTTTGATATGACCAGGCAGTTTCATTTTTAATCCTACAATCTGATTGGCTGGTTTAAATTCTCACGCTTTAATATGACCAGGCAGTTTCATTTTTAATCCTACAATCTGATTGGCTGGATTAAATTCTCACGCTTTGATATGACCAGGCAGTTTCATTTTGAATCCTACAATCTGATTGGCTGGTTACATATTTTTCCTCCTGCTGACCGGCTAGATTAAATTTTTAATTTTAATTAAATCATGCAATCGGACTGCTTAGTTAGACTGCCCAAAATGTGATCTGATTCAATGTTATTGGCTGGTCAAATTTTTCAATCGTGTAATGTGATTGGTTGGTTAAATTCGAATGTTTAAGCCTGTGATCGGATTGGCTAGTTAACCCTTTCATTTTACAATGTTACTGGCCAGATGTTTTTCAATCCTGTGATCTGATTTGCCCAACTATATTTTCAATCTGGCAATCTGACTGCTTTGTTTTGTTTTCTGCTGTAATCTGATTGGTCTGTTGAACTACAGCTATGATCATCATATACTTTCATTGAATTGCTTGCTATTGCTACATAAATCGTTACATCATTGATCACAGCATGCCTTGCTATATATTTAAAAGGCTTTGGTAAATTTGGTTAATTATTAATGTGCCAAAGGTGAAGACCTAACCTGCATTATTTTAACCAAAACGATTAACTTCACTCGGATTCATCAAAATACCCACCGAAGTGCTCATCTGGAATTTTGTGTGGTCAAGCCTTGCAGGGAACATAGTAAACGGTTGTTTACGGTATTCATTCTCAACTTTTTCAAAGGCCAATATCGTGATATCGATAAACCCTCTTATATGATGGCTCAGATGACTAGACGCAATATAAACAGACACTGTATGTATAACCTGCACAGGCGATCTGCATTTAATACAAATGAATTAATATGAAAATCGAATGTTTAACTACAATATCAAACATCTACCATGACATCCAGGAGCTAGTTCTCACTATCAGTGAGAGGACTGACAGCATGAAGCATTTGTGTGCCATGAAGCATGATCCTTTCCCACCAGTGCTGACCCCTGCATCTCACCCAGAGAGCACTTTCAATTAGCAAAACAACAAACAAGACAACAAAAGCTTCTGTTTACACATTTTTAAAACTGGAGCCGATCCCTGCGTTCAGCATTTATTGATCAGAGCCACTAATGTAGCTAACAATAAATGAAAGCAAAGAGGGTCAGGCAGCTTGGCCTCATTTGTACGAACACTCTATTGGACTAGAGCATAAGCCAGCTTGACTGTGGCAGTTAGTGCTGGTGATAATAAAAGCACGTTAATTGTTTCTCACTCACAGCCCATTGAAACAAGCCTTACTGTGTGGAAAGTGGAGATTATGTTGTCATTAAACGGGGAATTCCACTCTCTTCAGACCTCTAGCTCCTATCACCACCACTGTGAATGATTCTAATGGAGAATTTCACAGCAAACCATCCTGAATGACCCTGTTTTACATCTTAATCATTTAATTATGCAGCAATTGTGAAACATTTGAAGAATGGAAGAATTAGAAGAATACACTAACATTGTTTTTTATCTTATTCAGAACAACTTTCAAGCAGACGACTGCCAAAAACAATATTAGCTTCGTATTTGGACCCATTAGAATCTTTCTTCAGCTGCCAGGTTGTCCCTGAATTATGTTAGTCAAAGTAAAGAAGGTAAAGGCTAAGACTTTTCTTGGACAGGTGACTGAAGGCCTCCAACCCTTCATAATCACCCCATCCGCTTCCAGTCTCCACTAGGGCAGCACAGGTTCAATTGCCTTGACTTCAGTAGTACATTTATTTTAAGAATCATACTGCCCCCCAGTGGCATCTGTACAGTACTACAAGTTTGCTTGAGCACACAGTAGGTCTCTTGGATTTACGATGCCTCATCAACTTCATGGTCAGCTTTACTGCCCTTATGACTAAAGGTTATTACAAATTATCCATGACTAACCCAAAGAGGTGCCATCCACATTTCCTTCTTTTAAAACTACCACCCCTTTCTATCTCCTTTAGATTAAACTCTGATCTGAGACACAACAATCAAGCATAACATTATGACCACCTCCTTGTTTCTACACTCATTGTCCACTTTATCAGCTCCACTTACTGTATAGCTGCACTTTGTAGTTCTACAGTTACAGACTGTAGTCCATCTGTTTCTCTGATACTCTGTTACCCCCTTTTACCCTGTTCTTCATTGCTCAGGACCCCCATGGACCCTCACAGAGCAGGTACTATTTGGGTGGTGGTTCATTCTCAGCACTGCAGTAACACTGACGTGGTGATGGTGGTGTGTCAGCGTGCGTTGCGCTGGTCTGAGTGGATCAGACACAGCAGCGCTGCTGGAGTTTTTAAACAACCTCAGTGTCACTGCTGGACTGAGAATAGTCCACCAACCAAAACTATCCAGCCAACAGCAAGCTGTGGTCAGTGTTCTGTGCCCACTGATGAAGGACTAGAGGATGACCAACACAAACTGTGCAGCAGCAGATGAGCTGTCGTCTCTGACTTTACACCTACAAGCTGGACTGACAAGGTAGGAGCGTCTAATAGAGTGGACAGTGAGTGGACACAGTGTTTAAAAACCCCAGCAGCACTGCAAAGTCTTCCCGCTTTCTTAAACGCTAGAGGGAGCTTCCCGAGTGAGTCTAGAATGAATGGGCTTATATGGAGCATTTGCACAAAATCATATTTTATAGACACTTAAATCATTTTAATAGAAAGAATGCATTCAAATCCCCAATTCAAACACCCAACAGCATGAACCATTTTAACACTGCTGCTATGTGTTTAAGAGCTTTTAAACTCGAGTTATAGGACTTTGAAACTGCACCTCATGTACGTTCATGACGTCAGTGAGCACAAACAGCCAATGATCTGCTCCGGTCCCAGCCAATCAGCGCTCAGTAGCAGTAATGTTAGCGTCCTGCTGCCCACCCCTCGTTTGCTGTAGAAAACATGGTAGTTACGTTTTCTTTGCTTTTTTAGTGAAAGACACCTTCCTACTTTCTAAAATGAGAGGAAAGTTCTGGGCGAGTGATTAGAAACTATTTTAACTTTTCGTTTTTAGCCGTTTGGCTCCATTCACCACCAACCCCCCCACCCATGTTTTTTATATAATGGAAGAGGCCAGGCTTCTCTTAATCTGGCTCTGACATTAGGATAGCAGGCTATTTAGCACACTAAAGGTTACACAGCTCACAACAAGAAGAAACGTGTAGGTTCTCCTGAGTGGCGCAACCATCTAAGCGTTGGCCCTATCATCAGGTGATCTAGAGTCTGATCCCTGGTGATGCTGCAGCCGTCCGTAGTCGGGAGTCCAAGAGAGCACAACTGGCCTCGCTCTCTCTGGGTGTGTAGGATGGCCCCCCTTCTCCCCCCATCACTCAATGAGATACTAGTCAGTGCAGGTGTCTGTTAGCTGATGTAACAGATCTGGCAGTTGGCACTTTCCTCTGAGTGCCTTCGGCCGTCCTGTGACATTGCATGAGTGGCAGTTCGAAAACAAGCGGTGGCTGATTTTACAGGTCTCGGAGGAAGCCTGTGCTGCCTTCACCCTCCTAGTGTTGGTAGTATCGTGTGATTGGGGGAGTCCTGAGTAGCGGGTTGAATTGGAAACAACTAAATTGAGGAGAACATTTTTTAAAAATGCGTGACTACAGCTCCACAACAAGCTTATTGACACACTTTTATACACATTGTGCTCAAACCTCTTAAAAAGGGTAGCACAGTTTGCCAGTTAGCTCACTGAGTTGTACTGAAACCCTGCCACTACGTTGATTTGACAGCTGTAAACAAAACCATTCACTCCGCTTGTAATTTTGGAAATTGATCATTGCTAGGTCCACATAATGTGGTCCTTGCTCAAGTCTATACTTAGGGCAGGCAGAAGGCACTAATAGGCACCGCACTGAACACCAAAATGAGAAATAAGACACCTTACAGCCTCATTGGCACATGCAAATGAGAGCTGCAAGTGCACCACTAAGGCAGCGGTTCTCAATCCTGGACCTGGGAGACCCCTGCCCTGGAGATGTAATTGCTTTCTCTGATTCAACTCTTCAGTTAAACTGAGTTGAAGAGGGTGTGTAAGAGCAGAGTGTCATGACTCAGCTCAATGACAAGGTACAACAGCGAACAAACAAATGCATTTTAACTCACTTTTTCTTGAGTGACGCTGCTTCGCGGTTTGTCAAGATTCTACTACTTCAGCCTTGCCAAGCGACTAGCTTCTTAGACAGATGATAGAATGTAACACTAATGTCCAGTCAAGTGTCCACTAGAATCTCAACCAAAAGGGCAACTCAGAATCTGGCACAGCAAACATTTAGAGCACACTAGCAATGGTGGTCAGAATTCAACGCAACACTTAAGCATGTTAACTGAGCAGTTCGGTCAGAATTAAGTATTTGAGTTAGAACACAAGTACAAACCAGCTTAAGCATTCTAGTTAAAACCCAAGCGCGGTTTGGGATGCACCTCAGTTGTTCTAACAATCCGAACAGTCATGTGAATATTATTAGCATAGTGGAGTAACCTGCTAAAAAAACAGACCAGCGTCAATTTCATGCTGTTCTCAGCTGGTTTGTGCTGGTTAAGCTATGGTCATGATGGTTGACCAGCATACCAGCATCCAAAACATAAGCAGGTTTTGCTGGTGATCAGCACGTTAAAGTGGAAATCCACAGATTTCCAAAATGCGTGCGTAATTAAATGGATAAGATGTGTGAAATGCCAAGTCCACCACACAGTGGTGGTGATAGAAACCAGACATCTGAAGTGTTTAATGCCTGTAAAAGTTCCCTTACAGAAGGTTACTAATTTATATGGTTACAAATACGAGACCTGATGTCTTGAGTAAAGACACTTGAGTAAAAGTACTAAAGTATTTGCCTTCAAATGTACTTAAGTATAAAGTAAAAGTACTAAAAGAGTAATTCTGGCTCTGATGTCCTGTTATCATTTTTATAACCAGACTGGCTTCATGAACTCATTTCAGGTGAAAGTCCTCCAGCGTCTCTCTTGGTAAACCAGTCTTTTAATAGAATGTCATTAATTAGTGACGCTGACGTCTATTAAAATGATCATAAGCACAAAACACTGAAGGTAAACAGTTTCCATCAGGGCTCTGAAATCACTTTTTACACACAAGCAAAGTTTCAGTTTCAGATTTATTTACAACTTAGTTCCAAGTTTAAGTTGAATAAAAACTGGCTTTAAACTCAGGATCACAGATGAGCTCCTTTACTATGTTGATCTGTAGGCCTCTGTTCATAAACATAAACCAGCCCAAACTCATTTACTATAAAATGAAATGGTGTTTGTAGACATTCAGAAAAAAGCCATGTCAGTCTCGACTGCATATGTGGACATATTTCTATATTGTGCTCTATTTACACAAAGTTAGGTTAGTTCATCATTTATGTTGAACAGACTCTCCCAAAATTTTACGCTGCTGCGCTGACGTTGAACCGCGTGCTGCACTGGGTCGGTATGACCAACAGGTCAAAACCAGCTCTAAACAAAGTGACCGCTGGGCCCCGATTGGTGCTCTGGCTTTGCGCTTCTTTCGTTTTGACATGTTACGTTTTTATACACACAGAAACCAAAAGGAACGACAGATTTCTTAAAATGTAGCGGAGGAAAAAGTCGGATATTAGACTCTGAAATGTAGTGGAGTGAAAGGAAAAAGTCGCCCAGAATGGAGAAACTTCAGTCCAAATACACAAAAAAGCTACTTAAGTACAGTGACAAATTACATTTACTTAGTTACTGTCCACCACTGTGTCTCAGACACTGTTTTAAGTTATTAGGTCAAAATTTGACCTAAAAGATATGTTTTGAAAGCCATTTATGGCAGAGCTGTACGTGTAGGGAATTGTAAGACAAAATCATTTTCCAGATTTACCACGATTTTACCACAAACAACATCACATATAAAAAAATGGATCCTATCACCACCTCTGTAAAGAAATCTAAGTTGGCAAGTCATACATCAAGAAACTCTGAATAACTTTGTTTACATCTCACTGACTGAATTAGTGTTACAGAGACCTTCTGAATAAAAAAACCCTTTAACGTCAACTTCTGCTGACCGGCAAACCAACATACAAAACACAACATATTTTATGCTAATTTTGCTGGCCAGAAGCAATGAAAGTTAAGGGGACGTTAATTCCACAGATTTTTCAAAATCTCTGTATACATTTGAGCTCCATGCTGTTTTTTTTGGTGCATGGTTTTTTTGTGTCAGGTCAGGGCAGGATGTGGTTGGATAGTGTAGGGGTTAACACCCCTGCCTTCTATGCTGTAAATTAAGGTTCAAGCACCCTATACTATACCAATAAGAGTCCTTGGGCAAGACTCCTATCACCACCTTGGCCTACCTGTGTAAAAGTGATCAAGGTGTAAGTCACTGTCAGAAGAGATAATTTATATTACTACTAATCCCCTGATTAAATAACCTAGGCTGTCAAAATATCCTAGCTTTAGTTTTGCTGCTGGTAGCATTTCCAGGAAAATGGTTTAAGCTATCAAAATATCATATCTACAGTAATAAGTGGAGCACTCCCTATAAATACGGGCTACAGTAGGACATCTCGACACGGTAACACCGGTTTCTCTGGCAACCACGCAGTTTCGGTGATCTTCAAATCATCGTGTCTAATGTGCAGTACGGGCTTAGCCGTGTGTATGATTTGTAGATCTGACACACTGACGCGAGCACGGCTAATGACGAGGACGGCCGAAAGAAAACCGAAACTCTCTCTGTGGCGTGTAAACTTTGAGCTATGACAGAACTTGTGGGCATGAAACTACTATCCGATTTGACTTGACGGGAAACGGCACACTTGCACGCTGTCAGCTTGTTTTCCGAAGGGGATTCGAGGGCAATATCAGCCACTGTTATGTCGCGAGTGACCCCTGATTTGGAGTATAAAACACTAGCGGAGGTAGGTTTTCGCCTAATGTTTACGTTAGCTGGCTTAGCTAAGCGGCTAACCCGGCTAGCCAGTTTGGCTCAGAAGGCAGCTTAGCTCGACGGCTCCAGAATAGGACCACTAACTCGATAGACTAGCAGTGGTCTTGGAGGGCTAGGTCAGCTGTAAAACAAACGCTATGGTTGCCAAATAGCTGCCTGACGAGGCTGAAGTTGGTTTCCTGCTCGTCAGGCTCTTGTTCGAATTGTCCCGTTCCACCTTAAGTGGTGCAGCAGTTACCTTCTGGCGCTTGAGGCAGCATTTAAGGTGGAACAGGGAAATTTAGAAGATGGGGGATAGTAAGCCCACTTTAGCCTCGAAAATAACTGGCTATTCGGAACGTAAGCTGGTACCCAGCCTGAGAGGCTGAGGCTCGCTGTGTTTAACCGTCTGACAGGAATACTAATAGCTTAACTAGTCGGCGATGTCTCCATTTGAGACGACGAGGCTTCTCATCAGTGTTTAGTGTTTCTCTGGGCGAATGTCCTGTGTGGTCTTAAAGGGACACTGGCCAAAATTTAGAAAGCGAAAAGGCTGGATCTGGTGTAAACATGCCTGCTCGCCTCGAACAGAAGTGGCCCAGTAGTCTTAAGAGGGCGATTTTCTAGATAAAGACTAGGCAAACCCTCCTCTGATGATGCATTTTGAAGGTGGGAAGTTAACCTACAGCTGCTTCTGGGTGGATATTTAACGCTATGAAGCCTCTAAGGGGCAGTGGTTAAAAAAAAAAAAGAAATAGCACAAGTAAATCATTGTGTTCCCTCACAATAATTTTGTGTTCCCTTGCAAAAGCAAACGCAGTGGATTTTTCGAAGGACTGCAAAATGACACTAGGGGTCCCGTAAACATGAGAAGGAACAGGCTGTTAGATTTGTCCCCCCAAGCTGCTTGGCTAATGTAGAGGAAAGTCATATAACGTTAAGAAACCCCTGTATGTATTTATTAGCCTACACATCAGTGGATTTCATTATAGAGAGGTTCCAAATGATGTGATCACGTTCCTAATGCATGCCGGGTAATGTAGTGAGGAGACCCTAATGGATGGAACTACAAAAATCATGACTTGTCTTAAACTGATGAGGCTGAAGGATGCAATGACTGTGCTACACAATCTTACGTAACATGGCAGATAAGATAAAATGTTAGTTATAGGCCTGAATACCCTTTTAATAAACACGCACGCATATCCTAAAATTGCTGTTATTTATCCGTTTAAGGATGCTGATAGGTGTTCTCTGGAGTGATGGAGCACCTTTGAGTACCTTTGGGATGAGTTGTAGTGATCCAGATATAATCCAGCATCAGTACCCGACCTCACTATTGCTCTTGGGGCAGAATGCAATCAACTCCTCACAGCAGTGTTTCAACATCTAGTGTAAAGCCTTGGCCTGCTTGCCGTTAATACCCTTAATGTCAGAAGAAAGCTGGATGAGCAGACTTCTACAAACGTTTGGACCTGTAACATCTAAAGTTTTTTCAGGGAATGGTAGTTAGTTTGTGGTGTGGCTTACGGAAATGCACTTGCTGTCGACTTGATACCGATGTGTAGGTCATTTCCATAAAATTATATATTCCGGCAACACAGTTTGTCTCTGTTTAGTTGATGCAATGTGCTTCAGTCATGTGGATGTTATGTACACAAACCATGGCTTTTTAATTCAAGTACCACTTTTAAAGCTTTCTGGGGCAGTCGTGGGCTGGAGGTTAGGTAACCAGCCTTGTGACCGGAAGGTTGCCGGTTCGATACCCAGAGCCCAGCACGACAGCACATGACTGAGGTGTCCTTGAGCAAGACACCTAACCCCCAACTGCTCCCCGGGCACTGCGGATTGGGCTGCCCACCTCTCCGGGCAAGTGTGCTCACTGCCCCCTAGTGTGTGTGTGCTCACTATGTGGTGTTTCACTTCACGGATGGGTTAAATGCGAGTGGTGAAATTTCCCCACTGTGGGACTAATAAGGGTCACTTAATCTTAATCTAAAATGTGACGGATGAGCAGAACGTTGACCATCTCATCGGCCCAATCTGCAGAGAAAACTGGAAGCAGTTTCTTTTCTTCATCAAGCGCAGGCCCATGTCAACGTCTGGCCAAACTGTCACAGAAAGCATCTGAGCCGATCAGTGTGGTTTCACCCAGGAAGCGACCGGTTTTGTGGCTTCATCACTTGTTTGCTTGCTTGTCTACTTGTTTTCTTTTCGAGTTTTCTCATGATGTTGGTCTTTGTCGACAGTGTAAC
Source organism: Pygocentrus nattereri (assembly GCF_015220715.1). NCBI lineage: Eukaryota > Metazoa > Chordata > Actinopteri > Characiformes > Serrasalmidae > Pygocentrus > Pygocentrus nattereri. Next base: position 31,682,230 of record NC_051229.1, read on the forward strand.
TATTGCTTCCCAGCGGAAGTTCTGGCTGATGTCAGGGAGGTCACATCAGCTTTTCCAGATCTGCAGCTGCATGTGGACTATTACTGTAAGTTAGCATTTTATGGCTTTTCTGGTAATTGTAGTCTTCATTTCCTCCTCTGGCATCCAACGCAGCAATTTTAAGGACTATTTAACCTCTTTAACTCCTTGAGACAACCAGTGGTTGCGAAACGCACTTGTTCTTTACTTCATAACGTTCATATTTTATGAGCTTCGTTCAAAAGGTGGATGTCACGAGAGCCGTAACTGTCTTGTTTCCAGTCAAATGGATAGTTAAAGCAATTTTAAACCCTTATAATAGTAGAAGCTGAACTCACAACCTTTTTTTCCCCCACTAAAAGTCGACCCATTTTTCCACAAGTCTGAGCTAGAAACTGGGTCTCAGATGGCATCTCTTCAGTGATCTGCTCTACATAAGATCTGCTGTACCTAAGAGCATAAGTGGTTTTCATAATGTGTTTTGATGTTTTGAATGTCTACATTTCGGTTGCAACCAACAATTAATTTTTCACTCACTCTTTTTCAATTCAATGAGCATTCGAGCAATTATGCCTCCTGCTGATTACTCCCTGTGCCTTGTACAGCCCTGTCATTATTCAGTTCTACATGTACAGCAAACAGATTCTTCTGTTATGGTGCAGCTGAACAGTAGCCATACGCTTGCTGTACTGTTTGCAATCTGTCCAAATGACCTCATGTCTCATATGACCAGCTATTGGCCACCTCATCACCAAAAGTTGGTCATCTAAGATAACTGTAAATAAGCGCTTTGCTTACACAAATGAATGTATTTCAGGAGAGATATGTGTGTAGTTTAATGTCAAAGACCTATTTGACTCTCAAAGAAAGTATATACATTTTTCAGTAATGACATTTTGTTTACTTAGACACTAATATTACTAGAATGATGGGCATCCTGCAATATCCTCCACTTCAGCTTGTCTGTAACTCATCGTTTTGCTTAAGACTGTGAGATAGATATTTAGTCGACCATGCTTCCTGATCGCTGCCAAAAGAATGTCTTAATCTACTTGCGAACAAAATCAGTATTGTTGTCTGATACCGATACCAGCGTACCTGTATGTATCATCCATTAGCAGCTAATGCTTGCAGGCGTAATGTAGTAACGTTGGGTTCTTTTGCTTCTACAGATTATCCGAACAATGACAGAAAGAAGCTGGTTCATTTGCATGGGACTGTGCCTATTGTGTATGAAGGTAAATACAGTGCCCACAAGAAACAGCACGTTTCTCCAACACCATATGTGGCACAGCTCAGGAAATGTGATATTCTTGGTTTCCAAGGTAACAAATACAACATCCCAGTGTGCATCTGGATCCACGAGACCCACCCTCAGAACCCACCACGGTGCTATGTCTGCCCCGCCCCCTCCATGGTGATTAACAGCAGGAGCAGCAGTGTGGATGCCAAAGGCCACGTTCTTCTTCACTGCCTCAGCAACTGGAAGACTGTGAGTCAGCCATTCAGGGAAATAGAGAAATAATATCTAATGCCTAATGAATTCTCCAAGAGCAGCCTGAATATAAGTACAAAAGTAGGGAGTAAAAAAAAAAATGTCAAGGGAAATTCCACCAATTTCTTTTACATTTCTGCATAATTCAGTTGTTGAGATGATGATGATGATGAACCTTTATTGTCACTAGTCACAAGTACCAGCGAAATTGGCCATCACTCCGTCCGAGCACATACAATATGACAAACGGGGGGGAGACAGGAATGAGGAAAAAATACAGAATACCGAATGTCAACGTAGCCATAGGCAGAGCGGTTTTATGCTCTTTACAGCTTTACAGTTTTACAGCTTTACAGCTTTTTTTACAGTGGTGGTGATAGGAACCGGGTTGGTGATGTCTGCAATTCAAATATATCCATTTTATGTACTTTCCAAATCCACCATTGAGTCTTCTGATGGTAAAATAATGATAAATCGGGGGGGGATTTAGAAATCTAAATCTAAAAGATTTAGAAAATACAGGGTGATTCAAAAAGACATTCAATTCCAAAATGATTTACTTCACTTGTAATTCAGTACAGAACAATGCAGTCAATTGTAAATGGTTTAATTGAGGATGAAGGCCTCTTCCATTTTAATGAATCCAATTGAGAGTGTCCGGTGTCACTGTACTCACGGCTCTTTCAGTGCGATTTCGGAGATCATCGAGTCTTGAGCTCAGCTGTTAGAGTTTCACTGCCATACTGACCATCAGAAACTCTATGACCCCCTCTTTCAGTTGGTATGTGATTGGTTCCTAGGCGCCTCACGGTAGTAAATCGGATTAATCGTTGTGAATCACCCTGTATTGGTGGAATTTTCCTTTGCGTACTGAGCTTATTGAACTGCAGTGGACCTTCTTAGTACTTAGAACTTTTGAGTACTTAGAATATTCCTAAGAAAGAAGTGCTGTTCTTTGCTTTTTGATGCGCTCCTGGTTTCAAATAAAATGATAACGCTGCTGAATGAGATTTGTGGCCAAGTACAAATGTTACTAGGTTCAAATTTGATTTCTTTCCTTGCAAATATACCAAAGTACACTGAAAAAATAGTTTACATGATTCGGATGAGCACATCAGTTCCATGCTTGCCAGGGTTGGTCCAACCTATCCATTGTCTTGGAGGAGATGGTTTCGGCTTTTCAACGGGAAACGCCTCTTTTTGCCACTTATCCGGTTAGAACTGCCAAACTACCTCCTGGCACAGAGCATCCGCCCGTGGAATGGCAGGATCGTCCCAATCCTTCTTCAGCTCAGGGCAGGTATGGGTGTGTGAAATGGCAAAAATATTATATCACAGTGCTGCAAGACATTTTTCCTATACACGATATGCAGCATAATATTGTTTTTCAAAGATTAAATATGTTAAAACGGACAAAATAAAACCTGTAGGGCCACATCTAAAAAAAAGACTATTATAATATTAAACCTGCAACTATAACGATTTTATTTCAGTGTTTTACAGATTATATTCTGTTTATTTTTTATTTTTAGCATACTTATTCAGTCCCCTTGGCTAAAATAAGGCTCCACCTATCAAGTAAAACCTGGGATCGGTGATGACATAAAAATGTGGAACAGGGTTTTTTTTGTTTTTTTTTTAAACCAAGCTCAGGATAAATCAAAATCTTTCAACTTTAAATGAAGTCAAAAAGATCTATTTAAAAAAAAAAAAAAAAGTCATACAAAAAAAAATGCAATACTTTCACGAGTTTATTGGTTAGGGACAATAGAAAGTACCTGATAAAAAACTTTATTCTATTATTTATTTACCTTTTTATTTAGCTATTTAGAAATAGTGGCATTAATATATCCTTTATCATACTTTGACAGACATAATAAAAAGTAAAAAAGTACCAAGGGAAGTATAGTCTAGTAAGATTATCTCTGTTTTTTTTCAGTTGGCCTAACACCAGCACTAACTCTGTACAGAGGAAGTCCTCTCACCCTGAAATGTCCTCATCATCTATGAGCCAGTCTACCAGCAACAGTAAGCTCTCACTCGCTATCCAGTGCCTGTTTTTATGGAATAGTTTCCTTGTTCTTTTAAGTCTGATAAACATTCCTTGAGCCTTACATGTTTACCCGCTTTACAGTGGTTTCGTTTTCCATTTCTCACTCACTGTGATGTTCCTCAGCTCTGCCCAAGAGTGCAAAGGGTGCTGGAGAAGGGAGCGGTGTAAAGAGATCCTACACACAGGAGTTGCTGGACTTTGGAATTACATTTGGTACATCGGATGTCCAGGACAACCCTCCAACAAATCCATTCATCACCAGCGCTACTGGTAAAGCTTCTTGGTTTTTTTTTTTTTTTTTTTTTTTATGTTTTATGGAGACCAGATTTCCAATTCAGGCGCTGGATCCTTCCAAGGACGCGGTCTACAAAGGCGTGTCCTTCAAAGACCCGCGAAGGCTAAACCGAAATGAGACGGTCTGCCCTACAGAGGATTTTCTGTTTGTATCACGGCACCGCTGTTCCCAATCTTAGTGCTGCACCACGAAACACCGCTCTCGTCAAGTTCCTTTAAAGTTCTTTAACTTTTTATGCTCATGAGTATATTTTGGTTTTTCCATCTGAATTTACGTGACCAAATCGTAAGGCAAATTATTCAGTAACTGCATGAAATGTAAAATTTTATTTGATTTATTTATTCCTTTGTAAAAGCTTTAACGCTGGAGTTAGTGTAGAACTGCTAATTCACCCTTTAACGCTGAAGACTTATGTGCAGACTGCTGGTCACCATAGCAATGCAGATAACGAAACGGCAAAGAGAAAGAAAACAAACTTTGATCATTTGGAGATGAACGGATGTATTTACATTTACAAATCACTCTGGATTCTGATACATTTAATCTGCAGCAACTCAGCTTCTCTTTCTCCTGCTTCTCATTCGAATTCCTCCATTCCACCTTAAATGGCGCAGCAGGACAATCTGGCGCCTCAAGCACCATTTATGTTGGAACGGGACAATTCGTACGAGAAGCTGGAGAATGAGAAGCGACTTCAGCCTCATGAACATTGAGAGACATTTGCGTTTATGTTTTCAGCCTGTATATCAGCACATACTGAGATATACTTACAGCCAAGATGGTAAAACGAACATAAAATGTCGTGCCTCCCAAGGTGGTTTGATTTTTGCTGAAAGGACAAAACAGCTCTATTTAACATTTTGGTTGTGACCCCGGAGTTAAGCCTACTAGTTGGGGGTGATCAGCTTGCTCAAGCTGTCCGCGGCTCGGTCAGGATTGCACAGTCGCCACCAGCTCAGTGAACGACCACACTCTGTGGTTCATTTTGCACGGTTTGACTGAAGCCTGTAGCGAAATTGTAGTGAAAATTTTCACTATAGCTACACAAAACTTTGTAGGCGCTACAGCTACTAGCTACATTTCATAAAACTGTAGTAGCTACAGATACTAGCTACAGATATTTTTAGCTAACTACAAAAAGTAGTGCGCTAGTTTTCTACTCCCCCATCCCTGTTTATAGCCCAGATTTGTGGATAAATGGGTCGACTTTCAGTAGACAAAAAAAGTTGAGTTCAGCTTCTTCTATTCTAAGGGTTTAAAATTACATCACCCATCTATTTGACTGGAAAGAAGAGTTACAGCCTCATATGACACGCACCTTTTGAATGTAGCTTATGAGATATGAAAGTCATGAAGAATATGATGAAGTGTGTTTTGGAACCACCAGTGGTCCCATGGAGTTGAAGAGGTTAAAGGTGGAGTCAGAAACTTTGATTTTAGTTATTTTCTATTATTAGAGCTGGCTACTGATGAGGTTGCTTTTTGCTCCCGATGGATCTTTTGTTGCCATGGAAAAGGACACATTACTCGGCCGTGTATGAAGGAGCCTTCAAAATGGGACAGCCTAGTCGTGCCACTGTGACACAATCGGCCTTCAAATGCAGCCTCTGAAGGACGCAGCACCTGAAATAGGACACACTGATAGAATACAGTGTCAAAGTGTGTATCTGTTTTGAGATACTAGATAATGATCCACATTATGAGAACCAACTTTCCTCACTTTAACTCCATATATATGGAAACTAAAAGGCAAAAGCAACCCGTTTTGAATTGTGATGGCACCAAAAAAGCAACACATTTACATATGTCAACCTATTCAACCTACAGCAGTTTAGCCCCTCCCCATTCACTTTGACATTCTGAGGAGTGTTTCAAGCTGGACTGCTTTCTGAAAGCGGCCTTCCAAGCAGAACAAAGCTCAAATAAAATATAGGGGAAAAGTAGCATGTGGGCCCTTTAAATTAATGTCAAATATGTCAGAACGTAATTATAGAGCATTTCATTATTTTTTATAGTTTTTTTTTATTTGTGATAAAAAATGCTGTATCTCTATGCTTTGCAAGACATTATCGTTGTTCGTTGTTTTGCCTGTTCTAGCTCCGAACACAAATGTCTCCAACCCAGATGACATCAACAACCTGTTTAAAAGCCTTCAGCTGGAAAGGGTTGTCAACATTTATCAGCTTGACCACAAAGATAAAGGTAAGAAACAAAACTTTGATTCAAACACAGTTGGTGCAATATGTGAAATGTAAATACAAGCAGAAAGCAGCGATTTCTAAATCTACTTTGACCTGCATTTAAATAAAACGGCACAAAAAACAGTTTCACCATCATAGTGTTTTTTGCAAATATGTCATAAATGGATGCCCCAACATATTGGAGAAGCAGACATATTTTGGGTTATGTAAATATAGATCTGGGTTCTTGTTATTACAAGATTTGTTATTAAAATGTTGATCACAAACATCCAGAAACACCCCCAACTTCTTTGGTCTCAAGCACCTCTGATGCACAGAGGAAACGTGTACTGTCATCTGACAAATCCACCTTTCAAATGATTTGTGGTAATAATGAACACTGTATTTTCTTGGCCAAAGAAGAAAAGGACCCTCCAGATTGTTATCAGGGTGTGTATGTGCTCATGGCATGGGTACCTGGCTTATCTGTGAAGGCACCATTAACGTTGGAAGATATTTTGGAGCAGCATACGCTGCCTTCTAAACTACGTCTTTTTCAAAGACATCCATTCTCATTATAACAGCATGGCTGCATAATCAGAGAATGCAGGTGCTAAACTGGCCTGTCTGCAGTCCAGACCTAAGTCCTATTGAAAACGCAGGGTGCGTTATTAAGTATAAAATATGAGGCCCCATAAGACTCAGATGGCAAAAAATTCTGCTTTTAAAGCCGAATAGGTTGGTGTCTTTAGCCCCCAAACTATTATCAGGTGTCTCTCCATTTGCCCTGTTTTTGTGTTGCAGGCACTAATTTTAAAATTAGCAAGTATGAGTGTGTAGATAAGCAAGATTTGTTATTATTGTTATTCAAAAGCAGTATCTACAGTGCCTATTTGAGAAAGTAATTTGGCAAATGTTTGCTTACTTGCCATAATGATACCAAAGAGCATGTGTAGCTTTACTAGTCATCATTACATTCAGTAACCTACATCTTAGTAACCTCATTTCATGTCATGTGTATCCATAGAATTGGAATATAAAATGATACTAAATACACATATTGCTGCATAAATTGTGAACTAATAAGAACTTCTCTGTACTTATCCCTTAAAGATATTCCACGTGCCTGGAGATGTGGTGACAGTCGCTTTGCCCAGCCAGGGTTGTTGGATAATCGGCACAGGGTGTTGGTCAGCCGCCTCCCCACGGGAGTCTCTCCTAACAGGATGAAGAATAAGCTCACTATTTACTTCCAAAGGAAACAGAATGGCGGAGGGGAGGTTGTTGGAGTGACCTACCCTTTTGCTCAGCCAGATCAGGCCGTGATCACCTTCAGACACTACAGAGGTATCTGAAGAGATGAATGATGGAAATAGCAGGGGCGTAAATCTCTGGCCTTTCTGATTACATTCCGATTCTTTTTAATTACCAGAGGAGTGTAAGTGAAATTTTATAAGAGAGCAAAAACTCATTTTAGCTGTCTGTTTTGTTAATATTAACCTCTTATTCTCCTGGGTATATATTGTTTTTTCATCTGAATTTACATGACTAAATGCTAAGGCGAAATATTCAGTAACTGCATGAAATAAATGCAAATGTTTGTTTTATTTATTTATTTATTTATTTAAGTTCCCCACAAATTAACAGAACGTGTTTTATGATCACATATTGCTATATGCTTACAATTTACTGCTGAAAGCCCAAAATCGTAGATGCTCTTTGTATTATTTTAGAAAAATAATATTTACAGAGCAGATCACTGAAGTGTGTTTGTAGTTTATAGCCCAGATTTGTGGAATCTGGGAAATGTGGGAAAATGGGTCGACATTCGGTGGACAAAACAAATTGAGTGCTCAGCTTCTTCTGTTATAATTGTTTAAAATTACATTACCTATCTATTTGACTGGAAAGAAGACAGTTACAGCTCTCATATGACATGCAGCTTTTTAATGTAGCTTATGAAATATGAAAATTATGAAGAATATGATGAAGTGCGTTTTGGAACCGCCGGCAGTTCCAAGGAGTTTAAGAGGCAATTCTTTAACATCAAAGCTGCATTCATATTTTAATGAGAAAAAAAAATATTTTGGCATTAGATAAAATGATTGATGGTTATGAATTTGATGTGTATCTTTTTTTGTCACTTATGACTTCGGTTTAGCAGTTTGATTACGTCACAACTATTAAAAATACACTGAATACAGAAATGTGACTGAAGGAATAATAGTACAATAAACTAGACAATAATTTGTAGTTTTATGTTTGAAAATAGTCCTGAAAATAACACCTTTATTATTATTATCATTATTATTACTATTATTATTATTGATGCTACCCATTTATAAGCACAGATCTCAGTGTTCTTTATAGGTGAACTAAGGACTCGTCCACATGTGTGATTTAAAAAAAAAAAAAATTCTCCACACCAACATTAATTTACTTTTGAAAATGTCTCTGTCCACACAAATGACTCGTGTCCGCTTGTGAGCATGCCTCATAAAACTTGATGTCAAATGCCTCAGGAAAAATATTGTGAACCGATGCATTGCACAAAACATTGAGTGCAGAAAATAAAAGCTTAAAAAGTAATAAAAACATCTACCTCATGATGTGGTGGGGCTTAAGTTTTCATGGCTACATCACTGTGCCTGTAATGACCACACAATCCTGATCAATCAGTGAAGTGGAGTTTTTCCAGATATCATAACTCCAGTAGATTTTTTTAATGTGATTTTGTTTATTGATCCCATATCTTTAGAATCATTGAGAGACTTTAATTATTTGCAGTTGAATTGACACCATGTCTAAAAGAACTGTGGGCAGTAGGTTCTGGTGCCCATAAGTAAAGTAATTCGAGTTATAAACACGTTTTCAAGCTGTTTGTTGCAGAGCATACAGAAACAGCCTAGTTGTCAGTGGCATTTACCAAGAGTTCTTCATGTTTGTTAAACGAAAACAACACGAACCATGTGCAAGTTAACAATATGATGAAAACACAGAAATCTCCACCTGAGAGAGCATTTTCAGAAAGTCCTAAGTGACATAAAATGCCTGGATATGTGCGGACCACGCCTAAGATTCTTAAGCAGTAGAACCTGAGACGGAGTGTGTTATCACAAAATAACACAGGTCATCACAGCTGTGATGTTATACGCAATAACACACAGCCTCAAGTGTTCTATTGCTTTTGTACAATAGATACAGTAAGAAATGAATAAACTGGCCGTGAATGTTAATACATTAATATGTTTTAATGTTCAGTTACTTCCTCCTAATTAAAGCTCCTTAACCAACAGCTTGTTGCTACGTCAGAGTAACGAGCTCCGCCCACTCGCTGCTCAGCCGGCAGTTCGTTCTCCAGCTCCTTACACTAAATTCCCAAACTGTCGTCACCACTGAGCAGCTTTTGTTCTTTCTTGGGTCAGTTTTATGGCTCAGTCTGATTTGGTCCGACTCTGAAGATCAGACACGTCTGGCGAATGGTGTTGGGTTCATTTCTGGCTGATTCCAGGTTGTTCAGCTGTTCTTCTGTCACAGCTGCGACTGAAAAGCTGCTCAGTGGTGACGACAGTTTGGGAATTTAGTGGCGTCTCATCTTCAGAGTCGGACCAAATCGGCTGTCGGTCAAATGTGATGTTAAAAGTGTCCGTTTTCTGTTTGTGGCAAAGTAAGAAGTAAAAACATTCAAATGGCTTGAGCGTCTCCTACAGCTGTCAAAGTCGTTACTTAGCAACAGCGTCTTAGCGGAGTGAAAAACCCGTGATGTTATGGTGAAATATCAGCGCGGTTAGAGCGCCTCTCAACCAGTCAGCTTGCGTGGCCGAAACTAACTCATATAATTTCTGATTTTTTCGATTAAATGCTGCCATGCTGCTCTCTAATGATCTAATTTGTGTGATCATTTGATGCAGATGCAGAGCATGTCCTAAAAGAACCAAAACGGGTCGTCACGGTGGACGAACAGCAAATTCTCATCCGGCTGAAAAAGTTTCAGGGCTCTCAGGTAAGCAGACTGCAAACGAGTTGACACTCAGATTTCCTCCAGATTTTTCCGCTAACTTAGCAGCCTCCACCACCAGGTACCAGTCCCGGAGGGTGTTGAGGGTGAGAAAGCCGACATGTTCAGGAGCATCCTGAGCCTGGAGGGTTGCAGCTTCAGCCCTACCGATGTGCTGGAAGCGGTGCAGGCGTGCCGAGACCTCCCGTCCGCTCTCAAATACCTCTCTCATGACTGCCCCATCTGCCAGGAACAGATGTCCTTCAGTAAGGTTAGATGGACTGAGCCCTTTCTTCTCAAGGTCGACAAGGTTGTTCTCAGTCATCTGGGGGAGTTTACTGTTTCACCTGCTTTAGACCACCTGATCTGAAACTGTTTGTTTTTTTTCTTCAATGTTAAAGGAATAGTTCATCAAAAATTAAATTCAGTTTTTCACTTCCCAAATGTAGCCTATGAGCCAAGACATGTTCGGCCCATATTTTGCTTCTTTAGTTAAGCACTGGAGCTATAAGGCTGATGTTGCTAACAAACAATAGAAGCCAATAATCAGTCAAATTTTTTCCTTGAGAACAATTTTAAAAACTTTTCTCAACCCATACAAAATAAAGGCTCCACAGACTTGTTGATGTGGTTTAGAGTGCTGTATCACTTGCCCTACGCTGAAAAATTAACAAAACTAAAATAAAAAAACACAACAGCTGGTTTCTTGTCAGACATATAATATATTGAATCACTTAATTGATAAATTCAAATTAAATTGAAGCTCTTGCTGCTTCTTCTTTCCTCAGATGATCACCATGACGCATTGCTCATGTACATTCTGTGAAAGCTGTTTCAAGGCCTACTTCTCATCCGTTATTAAAGAGAAGAGCATCGTCCACGCGGTTTGCCCGCTGTGTAACCAGCCTGATGTGCGCGGGGCAGGACGCAGGGAGGAATCAATGGAGTACTTCAGTCTGTTGGACACACAGGTGTGCAGGCCAGACTCTGCAGAATACCTGGAGGTCACTGAATAACCACATGTACATGCAGCCTAATAATCCTTTAATAATCTGACTAATAGCTCAATCAGAATAGAATACGTCGATGTATACACTTCAAACGAAATAGCCTAGTCAGATTAAGGCCATTCGGAATACAATTTCTTCTGTAAATAATCTGTTAAATAGAAGAATAATAACCGTGTAGATGCCTGCATCCGATTACATTTCCAATCACATCGTGCAAATACGTTCAGCAACGTGTGCCTCACGTCATCGCAGAAGCAGAGAACTCATAAACCGGCTCTGGCAAAAGTTTGTAATGTTCAACATGGCAGGAGCAGAAACTGGTCTGCAGAAGAGACAAAGTTTCTGCTCTGATCTTTCAAAGCTTGAGGTGTGATGGGTGTCCAGCTTATGTGACCCAGAACACGACGTCTTCCTCTCGGTCTTCTTTAATAAGCACATATGCAGTACATTTTTCTGACACATTTTTAAAGTGATTAAAAACACAAGCACGCCAACTGAAAATTCATCTCACTCTGACTGGACCTCATGTGATGTTCACAGTCATGGTAACGTTTACGTAGTGCTTCTCTATGCATGCGCGTCAGTTTAGATCGGATTACTTATAGTGAGCATGTAAACGAAGATTTTCCATCAGATTGTTTAATAGAGTGAGGATATAAACACCTCCGTCCGAATCTGTAAATGCAATGTATTTAATCGGATTGGTAAAAATCTTTCCATGTGAACACAGCTGCCGTTGTACACCAGGGGTCGTACTTTCTGGTCTTGAATTGAACTTGAAAGATTTGTCCAAGTTTGAAGGTTGTCAACTGCTGCTGGGACAAATGTGTGTCAAGTTTCTTCTTACTTTATTCTTCACTACTCACATCGTTTTTAGTGTGGCTCGCTAAAGTCTTTAGAATACAGGAATAAACAGTGAATCTATTCAGGACAATTGCCAAAAGAATGTTTAATTGGTTTAGCCAAACATATTTTTATGTTGACGAGTTCTATGTGCAGAAATAGAACTTTTTTTTTTTTTTTTAACAAGTGAAGCTAAAATCTCACTATATGAGCAAAATAGTACGGATAGTTTATCCAGACTATAAATCATTTGAGATTTTATTATGCTATATTATTTTATATTGTTTTATATTTTGTTCATCATTGCTTTTCCTGTTATTTTTACTACATGGTAACTAGCGTATAAAATATGCATGAGGCTTCATTTATTGTTGAACCTGATGGAGCTGATGACTCCTGATGTAGACCATTACATTGTGTAGTTCAGGGGTTGGCAACATGCGGCTCTTTTACTGCCCTGTTGCTGCTCCACAGCAGAGCTAGATTTTTAGGTAAAAGTTAAATAATTCTCCTTTACAGTAAAATAAAGCTCTGCCGATCGTTTAACACAGTTTTTACAATAATTTGTCACCCTTTAACCCTGAATGTTGGCCCGCAGACCACCGGTCACCATAACAATGCAGACAACAATCTCGCCTATCTAGTAGCTAGAGACCGATTTGAGATAAAGCAAGAATTTTTAGGCGAATGGATTTATTGGCTTTTGTAAACGCAACCACTATCAACCTATCAAACACTTAAAAGTTGCTCAGCTTTTCACTCGCCAGCTTCTTGTTCCTGTTCCGTCTTAAATGGTGCAGCAGTTCAGGCAAGAAGCTGGCGATTGAGAAGCTGACTTAAGCCTAGTAAAAAAAAAAACCAAACGAGACATTTTATAAGAGATGATTCCAGTTTTGAGGAAAAGTTTCCTGCCAGAGATGCGAGAAAAGCAGCTATAGTCGAGCTAAAGCTTAAACCAGTCTGCATGTTCACTTTATAGCTTATACTAGAACATTAGCACATACTGAGACGCCTTTACATCCAAGATGGTAAAATGGACATGAAATGTTCTAGCTCCCGAGGATAGTTTATTTTGTTGAAAGGACAAAATAACTCTTTTTAGTTTTGGGTTGCCGACCCCTGGTGTAGTTGTTCTTCCGGCATTTTTCTTGAAACTCAGTTGTGCTTCTATTGTTCACAGATCAGACATTATCTGGACCCGCAGACGCACGAGCTGTTTCAAAGGAAGCTGAGGGACCAGGCTCTGCAGGAGATGCCGAACTTCCGCTGGTGTGCTCACGTAAGCTCTTCTCTTCCTCAGATTCTAGTACACCTTCACAAGACCCATTCATGTTTTGTATTATAACATGACTAAGATTTTACTTAACCTCTTACTGACCAGGGTATATTTTGGTTTGTCCATCCTAATTTACATGACCAAATTATAAGGCAAATTATTCAGTAACTGCATAAATAAATGCAAATTAACAGAACATGTG
>NC_051229.1:31700598-31710598 GCF_015220715.1 Pygocentrus nattereri
CAAGCCTTTGGCCTACAGCCACAGATTACTTGTTAAATTCACAGTCAGCAGGAGGTGCAGACTTCCGGTCTTACACCTTGAATGAATTAAAATTCAATTATAATATTGGCCTGTCAAACTATTAAACTAATTAATTGCATATATTTAATAATTGCATTTGTCTTATTTGCTAATATTTAAAAAGCCGTGCAGTTCACATGAACCTGATCCTGATGATGGAAATCTTCTATAGAGTTAACAAAATTTCGATTTTCATCGCCAACTTCCGGTGAGAGCCACAGTGGCTTCATGTTCCAACCAATGAGTGTACATACTGAAGCTGTGCATTTTGGAGATATGTGATGTTTTATTCCGACAGTTATGATATCATATACACTGACCAGCCACTTCAGTGTCCACTTACCATATAAATATACTTTGTAGTTCCATGATTACAATCTCTTCCTGTAATCTCCTTTTACGTTGTTTTTCAGGTCGTTGTTGATCAGGACCCCCATGGACCCCCACAGAGCAGGTATTGTTTGGATGTGGTGATCATTCTCAGCACTGCTGTGACACTGATGTGGTAGTGTGTCGGTGTGCGTTGTGCTGATGTGAGTGGATCAGACACAGGTTTTAGACACCTCTGTGTCACTGCTGGACTGAGAACCAGCAGTCCAGCAGCCAAAAATCCACCAACCGGATATATCGAGCGAACAGCGTCCTCAGGACAGCGTCCTGTAACTGTTGATGAAGGACTGGAGGATGACCAACACAAACTGTGTGGCAAGTTAGTGCACCAGTGAGGTATGAGTGTCTAACAGAGTGGACAGTGAGTGGACACGGTGTTTAAAAACTCCAGCAGCACTGCTGTGTCTGATCCACTCAGACCAGCGCAACACTTGCTATCACACCGCACCATATCAGTGTCACTGCAGTGCTGAGAATGATCCACCACCCAAATAGTACCTGCTCTGTGAGGGTCCTGACCAGTGAAGAACAGGGTAACAGAGTATCAGAGAAGCAGATGGAACTACAGAGTGCAGCTATACAGTAGGTGGAGCTGATAAAATGGACAATGAGCGTAGAAACAAGGAGGTGTACTTAATGAAATGGCCAGTCTGTATATATCATATAAAAAAGTCAGCGGTTCCATCTCCTCTTGTTCATAAAGCTCATGGATTCCTGTTACAGCAGCGACACTTGAGAGGAACCAGAGCTTTCTGTGCTGAAAGTATCACTTTAAAAGCTCTATTTGAGAGAGCTACAATCATGGATTCATAGCATCACGCAGTGTGGTGCAGCTGGTTTGAAGGGTCAAACTAGGAGAATGCTTTTAAAATGAAGAGTTTATTCTGTTAATATAACCATGAGCATTTGAACTAATACAATATGCTTTAATAACATGAAGTAGAACACCAGTTAAGCAGTTCTTTATCTGTGGTTTCTGTTTAGGCATGTGATTTCTCAGCTGAATGCAGCACTAAGGGGTTACATGCCCACCATCCCAGGGACTGCCTGTACCACCTCAGAGACTGGAATGTGGCCAGATTGCGCAAACTGCTGCAGGTGGGTAGCTCTGCTTTCACTCAGCCTCTCTGTTTAGATCTCCTCCTGTCTGTTTCACAGGTTTAATAACCTCAGTTTTCAATTTCAGCACCATGGAGTTGCACACCCACTCATATTCAGGCAGAGGGATGGCTCTGTGGAGAGCGGTCGGAGAGGTATTTAAAAGATTCAAAGTATTTTGTGTGTAAAACCACAGTCAGAGGTTTTTGAACAGTTTTATACAAAAAGTTTCTCAGTCACTGAAAAAGAACAGAATTTCTGTTAAAACACACAGATTAAAAATGTTCAGTCAATACCAGATTTGTGTTTGTAAGTAGAGATTTTATTTTATACAACAGTTAGTTCCGGCCTTGCAAGCTGACTGGTTGAGAGGCGTTCTCACTGTGCTGTTATTTCACCATAACATCACAAACGCTGTATCACTCTGTTAAGACGCCGTTGCTAAGCAACAACTCCGACAGCTGTAGGAGACGCTCAAGTCATTTGAACATTTTTACTTCTTACTTTGCCACAAACAGAAAACGGACACTGTTAAGATCACATTTGACCGACAGCCGATTTGGTCAAAACTCTGAAGATGAGACGACACTAAATTCCCAAACTGTCGTCACCACTGAGCAGCTTTTCAGTCGGCAGCTGTGACAGAAGAACTGCTAAACAACCTGGAATCAGCCAGAAATGAACCTGTTACGTTCTGTTTTTTGTAGGTCTGTTTGTTTTGTTTCTGGTCTGTTTCAGGTCAGGTGTTGTGGTAGTGATTGGCTGCTCTGATGAGTTGGTTGCTTCTTGCTCCGCCCAGTCGTGCAGTTTCTATTGGCTGGATCTGATGGCGGGAAAATTCAAAAGGGCCCTTTGTCTTGCAGTCGGCCAGCTGCACAGATTCTTTTTCCTGTTGAGCCGACATGTGCTGCTCCAGTGGATGCCCACCAGCACAGACCAAATTTCTTATGTTGTTTGATGTTTAGTAGCAGGAATCTTAGGGGTGACCTGCCCTTTTTTTTGTTGGGACTTTTGCCTCTGTTTTTTGGAAAAGAGTAGGCAGGGTAGTTTCTTTGTAATTTATTTTCTTTTGGTTTGGTTTTCAGGGCAAGTTAAACATCTCTTTTCTTTTAGGTGATTTGTTTGTTGTTTGGCCTGGGGTCATTCTGAAGCTTTTAAAATCCTGTTATTTTTGGTCATTTGTTCCAGAAATTGGTGAATCTTGAGAACTGTTAAGAATAATAAAACAATCTGCTCTACTTAGTTTTTTGTATTGTTTGTTTGGTCTGAGGCTGAGTGGGCACTCACTCAAACCTTTTGTGTGTCCTGCCCCTAGAGGACGTAACAAAATGGGGGCTCGTCTGTCCGTTTTCGCTTTTCTCCTTTGTGGTTTGGGTCCCTTGCTGGTAAGTGTGTTTTGATTCTTTCTGGTTGGCAGTTTTTTCTTGTGGTGTGGGGGTGTGTAGTGTTTGTATGGAATGATGGAGTTTAGTATTGAGGCATTTCGGCAAAATTCTTCTTTACAAGCTTTGGCTAGTTATCGTAGGACTGATTTATTGCTGATTGCAGATTTTTACGAGATTTCTGTGTCCAAATCAGCTACTAAGCAGGTAATGATGGAGGTGCTGCAGGAGGGGTTAATTGCTGCTGGTATTATACCTACTGAAGTTGTTAGTTTAGAGACAGGGTTGGAGACAGCTGCTCTTAATCCAGGTAAGCTTTCAGCTCCTGTTTCACATCCCCTTGTAGGTTTAAGTAAAGAAGATCTTAGGTTAGCTATTCATTTGAAAGAGCTTGATCTGCAAGTTAAACGCCAGGAACATGAAACCCAGCTCCTACGTGTTAGGCAGTATGAGTTAGAAAGTGGGGTTAGGCGTGGCGCTGGGGTTGCGTCTCCTGCTCCCGATGCTGTTATGTCTCCACATGTGCCAGCTCCTGTAGTTTCGCTGGATGCTTCTGCTACCTCACCTGTGTTGCCTTCAGCGGAGAATCCTAGGGATTTTGATATTAGTAGGCAGATTCGTTTAGTACCCATATTCAGGGAAACTGAAGTGGATTCATATCTTGGTGCTTTTGAGCGCATAGCTAGAGCTTTGAATTGGCCAAGGGAGGTTTGGCCACTGTTGCTGCAGTGCAGACTGATTGGGAAGGCTCAGGAAGTCTGTTCTGCATTGTCTCTTGAGGATAGTCTTAATTATGAGGTGTTGAAAAGTGCTGTGGCATATGAGTTGGTGCCTGAGGCCTATCGTCAGAGATTTTGTTCGCATTTAAAAACTGCCAATCAGACATTTATAGAGTTTGCTCGTGAAAAAGCAAACCTTTTTGATAAGTGGATTCAGTCCAGCAAGGTGACAAATTTTGAGCAGCTTCGGGAACTTATTTTGTTGGAGGATTTTAAAAATTCGTTGCCGTATAAAATTGTGGTTCATTTGAATGAACAAAAAGTCTCATCTGTAGCACAGGCTGCGGTCTGTAGTGATGAATTTGTTTTGACCCACAAGGGAAGCTTTGTTTCATCTCCTGGTGGTGATGAGTTTAGTCCAGAGAGAAGCGTACACAGACTTAGAACGGCTAATGTGTCTCCTCGGTCCGAAAACCGGAAATGTTTTTATTGTCATGAGTCTGGTCATCTTATTGCAGTTTGTCCTGTGTTGAAGAAAAAAGCTCGTCTTTCTAAAGAGCACACTGCAAAAGTGGCTGGTTTTGTTCAGGTTACTTGTGATTCTGTTGCAGACAGACAGGACATTAATTCTTTGTATGAACCTTTCATTTTAAAGGGTTCAGTATCGTTGACTGGTCAGGAGGGAGACCAAGTCCCAGTAACAATTCTGCGGGACACAGGAGCTTCTCAGTCATTTGTTCGTGAGGGTGTTTTGCCACTGTCTGGTGACACCTTTAGTGGTGCAGATGTGTTGGTTCAAGGTATTGAATTGGGTATAGTGAGAGCTCCGCTACATAATTTGTACATTCAGTCCAGGT
Organism: Pygocentrus nattereri; assembly: GCF_015220715.1. Lineage (NCBI taxonomy): Eukaryota > Metazoa > Chordata > Actinopteri > Characiformes > Serrasalmidae > Pygocentrus > Pygocentrus nattereri. The sequence continues at coordinate 31,705,105 of NC_051229.1, forward strand.
TGGTAATGGGATACGGTAAAATTGCTGTTTGATCTCAGCTACCTGTAAAAGGGGTAGACTTCATATTGGGGAATGATTTGGCTGGTGGAAAAGTGTTACCTTTTCCTGAGGTCATTAATGATCCTGTGTCTGAACCACAGATTCAAACAAAGGAGTCCATGGATTTAGCTTCAGAATTTCCATCAGTTTTTCCTGCTTGTGTTGTAACCCGAGCGCAGTCACGTAAGCTTGCGGATGTGATCGATCTTTCTGATAGCTTTCTTACCCATACTGACCCCGCTGGTGATAACCAGCAGAAGTCGGATGTAAAAACTGACTCTTGTGCTCTTTCGGCAGGTCTTCATGGGTCTGGTAAAGAACCTCAGATCCGGTCTACTGTTCGTATTGCTAAGGTGGGGCCTCCGCTGTCTGCAGCTTGTGCTGCCGATTCTGACCTGACGCTGTCAGTTGACAGAGCACAGATTGTCACCGAACAGCAAAGAGATTCCTCTCTGGCTCGCTGCAGGGCTACTGTGGTAAATAAGGAAGGTTTGCCCAAGAAACCAGTTGCCTATTTTTGGGATGGGGAGTTATTGATGCGTAAATGGACGCCAGCGATGCTGAGTGAAGTCGAATGGGGATCAGTTTACCAGCTAGTTGTTCCCCAGAAGTTTCGCAGGCAGATTTTGGGTCTTGCTCATGATCACGCTTTTGCTGGCCATCTTGGTGTGACCAAGACTTACAATCGTATCTTGCGTCATTTTTTTCTGGCCTGGCTTAAAGTCTGATGTAGCAAGAAACTGTCGATCCTGTCATAAATGTCAACTGATAGGAAAGCCAAATCAGGTTATTCCTCCAGCTCCTCTCCGACCCATTCCTGTAATGGGTGAGCCTTTCGAACATGTGATTTTGGATTGTGTAGGCCCGTTGCCTAAAACGAAATCTGGTTATAGGTATTTACTAACAATAATGTGTGTAGCAACACGTTTTCCAGAGGCAGTGCCTTTGCGCTCTTTGACTGCTAAGGTTGTTGTTAAAGCCCTTAAGTTTTTTTCTACATTTGGACTTCCACGAATAGTGCAATCTGACCAAGGTTCAAACTTTGTCTCGACTGTTTGAACAAGTGTTGTCCCAACTTAAGATAAAACATCAGATTTCTACTGCATATCATCCTGAAAGTCAAGGCATGTTAGAGAGATTTCATCAAACATTGAAGTCAATGCTCCGTGCCTATTGCTTGGAGTCAGATAAAGACTGGGATGAGGGCCTTCCACTGTTGTTGTTTGCTGTTCGTGAGACACCTCAAGAGTCTCTAGGTTTTAGTGCTACGGACTTGGTGTTTGCACATACAGTTCGAGGCCCACTTAAGTTGTTGCAAGAGCAGTGGACTTCCAAAGGTGATAACGCCACTTCACATGGTAACTTACTGGATTATGTCAGTTCATTCCGTGAGCGCTTGCATCACGTGTGCGAGTTGGCTCGTGCCTCCTTGACTTCTGTTCAGACAAAAATGAAAACGCTTTTTGATAACAAAGCCGTTTCCCGTTCATTCCAACAAGGTGATAAAGTGCTTTCTTTGTTGCCTGTTTCTGGCTCTGCTTTAGAAGCTTGTTTTTCTGGCCCTTATGAAGTTTGTGGTAAACTCAGTGAGTCTGACTGTCATCAGCACCCCTGACAGAAAACGTAAGACTAGAGTGTGCCATATTAATATGCTCAAGCCTTATGTTAGTAGGGTGGAGGACATCCCAGAGTCAAAACCCACTGTCACTCCTCTTGCTACACTCTGTGTCGTCTACAGATGGTTCAGACGTTGATGAGGATGGTCTAGGCATGCGTAGCATTCCTGTGGCTGGTGCTTGTTTGCAAAATTCAGAGATTTTGGCAGATCTGGATTCACTTTTGTCTCATTTATCAGAAGATTTTCGTAGAGATATTATTGAGTTGATTCAGTTTTATCCTGCTTTATTTTCTGATATACCCTCATGCACTGATGTTTTGTCACATGATATAGATGTGGGACAAAGTGTTCCAATAAAGCATCCATATCGTGTACATCCTGTTAAACGACGCCAAATGAGCAGAGAGGTTGATTACCTCCTTGATAATGGTTTGGCTGTTCCAAGTTGCAGTGCATGGAGTTCTCCTTGCCTTCTTGTGCCAAAGCCAGATGGCACTGTTCGATTTTGCACTGATTACCGGAAGGTCAATGCCGTCACAAAACCGGGCTCATTTCCTCTACCTCGAATGGAGGATTGTGTTGACAAGGTGGGGTCTGCTTTATATGTGTCTAAGTTAGATCTGCTTAAAGGCTACTGGCAGGTGCCTTTGACCCCTCATGCAGCTGAAGTTTCTGCCTTTGTTACACCGGACAGTTTTCTGCAGTATACTGTCATGGCATTTGGACTTCGAAATGCCCCAGCCACATTCCAACGACTCATGAGTCAGGTGTTGATGGGAGTTTCTGACTGAAGTTTATTTAGATGATATCGTGGTTCATTCATCTAGCTGGTTTGAGCATTTAAAGACTCTTCATACCATATTTAATAGACTGCATCAAGCGTCTTTGACTCTAAACCTTGCAAAGTGTGAGTTTGGTAAGGCTACAGTTACTTACCTAGGGAAGCAGGTTGGCCAAGGGCAAGTTTGTCCTGTTGCTGCAAAAGTGCAGGCTACTCTGGATTTTCCTGTGCCACACACCAAGCGGGAACTCAGGAGGTTCCTTGGGGTAGTGGGGTACTATCGTGGCTTCTGCAGAAATTTTTCGGATGTCGTTTTACCCTTGACAAACTTACTTCGTTCCTCCTGTGAATTTGTATGGTCCACGTCCTGTCAAACCTCATTTGAATCGGTGAAAATGTTGCTCTGTAATGCTCCTGTGCTTTCTGCTCCAGACTTCTCACATCCTTTCAAGTTGGAAGTGGATGCCAGTGCAACAGGTGCTGGAGCGGTATTGACCATCCTGTGTGCTATTATTCAAAGAAGTTTGTAAAACATCAGCTTAATTATAGCACAATTGAGAAGGAAGCCCTGGCCTTACTGCTGGCATTACAGCATTTTGAGGTGTATGTGGGGTCTAGTCCATTGCCCCTTGTGGTGTACACTGACCATAACCCGTTGGTTTTTCTTTCTCGGATGAGAAATTCAAATCAGCGCATTATGAGATGGGTGTCAATTATTCAAGAGTATAACCTTGAAATTTGCTATAAAAATGGTTCCGACAATGTTCTGGCAGATGCTCTTTCTCGAGCTTAATGTGTTATGTTTGAATCACATGGTATGTTGATTTTTGGTGGTGGGGGTGTTACGTTCTGTGTTTTGTAGGTCTGTTTGTTTTGTTTCTGGTCTGTTTCAGGTCAGGTGTTGTGGTAGTGATTGGCTGCTCTGCTGAGTTGGTTGCTTGTTGCTCCGCCCAGTTGTGCAGTTTCTATTGGCTGGATCTGATGGCGGAAAAATTCAAAAGGGCCCTTTGTCTTGCAGTCGGCGAGCTGCACAAGTTCTTTTTCCTGTTGAGCCGACATGTGCTGCTCCAGTGGATGCCCACCAGCACAGACCAAATTTCTTATGTTGTTTGATGTTTAGTAGCAGGATTCTTAGGGGTGACCTGCCCTTTTTTTTTTTTTTTGGGACTTTTGTCTCTGTTTTTTTGGAAAAGAGTAGGCAGGGTAGTTTCTTTGTAATTTATTTTCTTTTGGTTTGGTTTTCAGGGCAAGTTAAACATCTCTTTTCTTTTAGGTGATTTGTTTGTTGTTTGGCCTGGGGTCATCCTGAAGCTTTTAATCCTGCTATTTTTGGTCATTTGTTCCAGAAATTGGTGAATCTTGAGAACTGTTAAGAATAATAAAACAATCTGCTCTACTTAGTTTTTTGTATTGTTTGTTTGGTCTGAGGCTGAGTGGGCACTCACTCAAACCTTTTGTGCATCCTACCCCTAGAGGACGTAACAGAACCCAACGCCATTTGCCAGATGTGTCTGATCTTCAGAGTCTGACCGGATCAGACTGAGCCATAAAACTGACCCAATAAAAACTAAAAAGCTGCTGTCTGTGATGATCTATGGTGACCAAATCGCAGCCGTGATGTTATTTCGTGTTAACACACTCCCTCTCATGTTCTGTTGTCTTTTAATGATTTGAATTTGATTAGAAGTTAATAAAGAAAGCCAATAAAGCGTCAACAGTTAAAGCAGTTGGAGACTGTTGATTGTTTTTGACTGTTTAATTGGGTCTACATAGTAATTTCAGTTACATTTGGTTTCTGTGATGTTCCACCTTGATATTTGTTATTATATACAAGTGCTTGCTTATGTGTTGCTAGGCTGGTGCTATGTTCTACCAGGTGGTTGCTTAGGTGTTGCTAGGCCATTGCTGTGGTATCCCAGGAGGTTGTTAAGGCTGTTGCTGTGGTATCCAAAGTGGCCTATAGGTATTCTTATGTGTTTGTCTCTGATGGTTGGTACTTGGTGTCTAGGTGGTTGCTATAGTGTCTATGCTGCTATGGCATCAGTTGGATGGAACAGATGTATTTACAAATTTTATAAAAAAGTGACAGACTTAACTGTGTCTATATAGTAATTCCAAGTAGTTACCTTTTGGTTTCTATGGAATTCGAGCTTGATTGATGGTTGTTAGGTGGTTGCTAAGGTGTTGCTTGGCTGTTGTTAGGATATTCCAGGTGGTTGCTTATGTGATGCTAGGCCGTTGCTGTAGTATCCCAGGTGGTTGCTAAGTAATTTGTGTTGTATCTCTGGTGGTTGCTAGGTGGTTTATATAGTGTTCCTATGCTGCTATAGCATCAGTTGGGTAGAACAGATGTATTTACAAATTTGCAAAAAACACAAACAGTTGTCGGGTTATAATTAGCTGAATATAGCAAAATGCAGTGACACTTCATTGTTGATTTTCTGGTTGAAAGTGCACTGAGTCCCGATTGTGTCTGTTGTAGGTGTGTGTGCTGTGCTGGAACTCAAAGAGACGGGCAGCATGAGAGAAGAGGCCTGTGGACGTTTGGCGTTCAAAGAATATAACGGTTACTGCACGTATGTCACACTTTCACTTTCTACGCCGCTGCTGCCCCCCATCTTTTCAGGAAACTTGCGTTCAGCTCTGTAAAGAAATCTGAAGGACTTATCCTCTCACAGTGGAAGGATGGGCAGAAACATTTGTGGAGTTTTTTAGATCTGAAGCAAAAGTGGAGCTTGATTTTTCTCCTCACTCTCAAAGATGAATTCTTTAAGTGCTGTTTATCTGATGGGCCAGTTTTGTTGGTCTACCAACTCTTGCATTTTTCATTTGTTTCTCTTTTACATTTACATTTATGGCATTTGGCTGATGCTCTTATCCAGAGCGACTTACAATTTGATCATTTTACACAAGTAGGCGAAGGCAGTGTTAGGAATCTTGCCCAAGGACTCTTATTGGTATAGTGTAGGGAGCTTACCCAGGTGGGGGATTGAACCCTAGTCTACAGCGTAGAAGGCAGATGTGTTAACCACTACACTACACCAACCTTTTAAGAA